>NW_019214182.1:395669-521661 GCF_002532875.2 Varroa jacobsoni | reverse complement strand
GTAACTGTTCTTATGTGGTCGTGTGTAGATGAATACTTGCACTGTTCATACCAAGGTACCACGCTTCGGTATTTTGAATTAGGATGATATGAAGTTGATTAAAATGTATCGAAGCTCCAGCAAAACGATGAGAAATTATTGAAGAAGTTATTATTGAAGAAAAGAGTATTATTGCATCCGTACTTCAACATGCTGATACGAGGCACCACTCACGTGTCGTGGAAAATTCATAGTTATGGCTTCGCTTCCATGTTAATTCAAATCTACTGGGAACATTGTGGAAAGAAAGAACTTAAGGGAAAGACACTCATAAAATGGTGGAGGCTTCGAAAGCGTTACTTCGACTCGGTAGCCTGACAATTTGAGGTGACTCATACCAGCGAAAAGGAAGGCTACAGTTCCAAGAGAACAATTCTGTACGATCAGCCTTACACTCTAAAGTTCGGTAGTTCCTATCTTACCAGACTCAGTTTATTTAATAAATTTCCGACTCTTGATCTCGGTAAACCTGAACGGAATGTTACTTACAATGTTTAAAAATATATGGCCTAGAAATGGATTTATTTATTCACACAAACTGTGCAATATTTGTGTCTCGTTATAGACACGTATGGATTAATATCTACACCGTAAAAAGCTGAACGAAGACGTTTCTGGCGAAAACGTAAAACAACAGCCCGTGCTAGCCGTTGTCTGTTTACAGGAATAACTTGATGTTATGCGAATTTATGTACGTAATTGTTTTGGAGCTTGTTGTCACAATTACTGAGATTGAAAAGATCATTTCGAAAGCAATTAGCAGCTGAGTAAAACGAAGTAATGATGTCTCATAGAATAGAGCCGTTGTGTCTAAGGCTGACGCAGTCGCTCTACGGCATCGATTTTCCCTGGAAGAGCTAACTGCTGCTCTTGTTCAGTGGACGTAATTTAGACGCCAGCACAAGCATACCTATTTTCTGTTGATCGGATATACTTATACTCAGCGTAAGGAAGGCTAAGGCCATTAGGCGTTCTTCTATTGCCTGCACGCGATTGTAACCTGAAAGAAACTTCGTCATCTATTGAAATTGTGCCTTTCCAGGTAACTGCATATCTGTTCCAGTCAGAAGAATAAAAATGATAGTAATTTATCATAATTAACTAAATACAAATATGTATGAGGCATGAGTGCACGCATAGCTATTATAAACCTGTCGTATCAACGTACTGCCATTAAGCTAACCTACGTTTAGGTAAGATTTTATTAGTATATAAGTCCGTCGACCGGGGACCGTCGACAACGCAATGCACCCCCTTACGCTTCTATACGGCAAAGTAACGAGCATTACGGGTAATGTTTGAACTTTATCTGTTAAAAGCAAAACAGAGGGCGTAAGCGTTTGTATTCGACTTGTAGGAACACGGACGTTTATTAATGGTAGTCACGTTAAATTAATGCCAGACATCGCGGTTAATAGGGATGAATGAAAGAGGTAATTATTTGTCGTCCGCGTCTCACAACAATTCGCATACCTTGTTGCTATTGTTGCTAGTGCAAATGCTCAACATGCGCAAGACACATGCGACACGGACTGCTTCCTTTAGCTAGTTGAATATGATGTTGATACAACGGTTACAATCCAGCCCACTAAGCGATGCTATAAATGATCAGCATGAAGGCTTCGGAAAGCTCATATACGCGCTCTATCACAATACAAATACTATAAAAGCCATTTGTTTTATTGAAAACACAATTCATGTAATTTTTTTAAAAATTAAAAAAGCGCACTGAATTTTAATGGGTTTGTTGAAAAGTGGTCCTTACACTATTGTGCTCACTTCAGGCGCACACGTTATATTAGTGGCATTAGCATTTTAATAGAATAATTCCTGTAAGCTTTTGTAAATGTTTATTTTGCCCTCATAGGTAAGAAGCAAAACAAGATGACGTACTTTCGAAACAAATTCGTCGAGCTGAATTCCTATTTACATTAGAATAAGGAATAGAAATAAGGCAAATTTAGGTAAAGTAGAAATAAATAAAATTAAAATTTTTTGAACTTAACTGAAATCCATCGTTTTCGAAATTTCATCAAAAGGACGGATCCCAGCTTTGCTCTCCCAAACCCAGGTTAGGGGGAAATCGTTCTCAAATTCACCGAAACACAAGACGATGTTTAGTTATTATGTGGAGAATAGCTCTTCTTTGCGTATATGCAAGTGCTCTACTTCTGAACATTCTTCTATATATGTCAGCACAAATTCCTGAGCTATCGGAATTTATGGCTTTACTAGAAGCAATTGGCAAGATCCTTTCTAATCGCTCGTGGACAGATTCGTTATTGTATGACCATACAGTAATTAAATTGGCAAAAGGGTGGCGGCGTCACGAGTTTACAAACGTTTTGCCTCATGTACGTTCTAAGTAAGCAGAAGGTTCTAGGTGTATTCAAAAAGAAATATGAGGTGGGTTATTATGAAACCTTGTATTAGGACGAATATCTATAAAAGTCTAGGACAGAATATTTTTATAACTAGCAACCATCTTACGGGTTTATTGTGCGTGATATGATAAGCTAAGTTTAGAAAGTCGATAAATCTAAAATCTGCCCTTCTGGCAGCATATAAATATTGGGTCATCTTGTAATCGTTTTTGACAAACCATGAATCGGTAAATTATATATAACGCATGGACATGACTGACACTGTACGATGCGTAAAACCTCAACACGAAGTGATCAGTATTTAATTAGCAGTGTACTGTCACAAATGCGCATTTCTAGCGAAACTCGTGCGTCTTGTTTATCGCTTAACGTAAATTTCTATTTCTAGATCTGGCTATTCTGCGCTCCTACATCGGGCCAGTTCTAGAATCCCCGGAGCCTTACAATAGGCTCCAGAGGTTCTCTACTGACATCACACCATGACGACTACTAGTTTCGAACAAAGGAAACAAAATTACTCTATGATGGTACGTCAATTACAGGGCGGACCACCCACAATGATCATACATTCGAAAAATTTCATTACAATTCAGCAAGTTATTGTTGTTTACACAGATAGCTTCCTGTACCAATGGCGCAACGTCTCAAAGTTTTAAATGTTATAGGGAGTTTTTGCCCTCAAAACAAGACATCATCTTTCGTTCCCCATTCAATCTACCGCCGCTGCTGCTTCCGACATGAGCTGTGCAGGTAGCTCCTCGCGTACAATAACAACAGCGGCAGGACCACCACAACAGCGTAAGCACTTACGCCGATGCGCGTCTGTGCTTACAACAAAATAGCAATCTAGCAACGGCCGAATACCGCTGGTGCTACTGCTGCACGTGAAGCGACGGATACGCAAGAGCCTGGCGCTGCCTGCATAGCTTCTTGCCTGTAAGAATGTGTGCTTCGACTCGCCACGTTCTGGGATATCTTAGAAAAGCAATTGGGAAGTACGGAAAAATCATCGGACTGAAAGAAAAATATGCGGGGACGGTGGAGAGTAGAGGGAAAGGTACGTAGGTACCTTTACAGTTGCTCTTATAACTCCCTCTGCCACTGCAAACTACAGCTGTGTCTGGCAGCGTCGGTGTATTAGCCTGTGCGCTAGTGTTATACAGATGGTTGCTGAAACTGCTCGTGATGCTCCTCGAATGCAAATTCGGTCCTGAGCTATTCCTGCGGCTGACGCCAAGCTGGAAACATCTCCGAAGACACAGTGGAATTGCGCAGCGGAAGAATTGTAGCCGAATTGAACAGAATGAGGAGACGCTATTAGAAGATAAATAGGATAGATTAGGGACGACGAGTTTCATGTGCAGGGAATGGGGATCATAAAGCGAAGGTGGCTAAAGGACTCCGAACGATAAAGGTTCAGGAATGCGGTAACAGGGCATCGAACAAATCGGTGATATCAAGGGACGAAACGAGAGACGGCAGCGGCGACGATAACGATGCTCATAAGGATAACGGGGAAAGACAATAAGAAGAAAAACCGACGCTAAAGCGTTCAAGATCTGAAATAACCTCTCATCGTATTGGAACAATAGGCCAGCCGGTCTCGACTCTGAGATCTGCTGTCAGTATAGAATACATTTAAAAGGACGGTTCATCATTAAGAATAGATTAGGAAGCAGTTCCTTTTCTTGATAGTATTGTAAATGTGCGTAGTCCACTGTGTGTGATGTTGAACACTATATGAAATAGGCCTTGACAACAGGTCTCAGACTAATTTCAGGAAAGCATACGAATCGAATTTTCGAAACAGTATACTTCTGCTATACTACCATAAGAATCGCTGCCACATGAATGTCGCATAAAAAGCCACAAGTGGGAAAAAAGCATTTGTAATATACGGCCACAAGAAGTGATTCGTTGCCAGTCAGGAAACACAGAATATGAAACATAAAATGGTCCTTTTAATACACAACGTGGACATTGGTGATGAGCAGTAAACGCCGGCCTCTTAAACGTTTATTCTGCTTTGCGTTATCTGAAAGGGCTACCGGTAAGTTTATGAAGAGGTCCCGTATCGAACACAGCACACGCTTGTCTGGCAAGCACGTAGACGCGCATTTTGTCATTGACGTCTGAACATCGGAAGGGATTCAAAGTAAATGCATATACGTGAAAGCACTAATGCCTCTAATAAACACGCCATTTGCAACCCGAATATTTACCAGAACGTGCCTGTAACTTAGTGACAAAGCTGTCAGTGAAGTTCCTAAATTCGAGCTTTGCATAGGGAGAGTATAGTCAGAGAAGCGCACTAAGGGATTCGGTTGCCTATCAAGCTAACGAAGTAGGGAAGTTCTACCGACTAAAAGTTTAATTTTAATTTAGAAGTGAAACATTCCTTACAGAACACCGCCGGTGGACACTTCTGCAAACTGGTCTGCTGTATACCCATGAGAGTTGATTGTCCCTTTCTAGAACACACACTGCTTTTACGTGCATCTATTTCTTCAAAAATCTGGGGTCGTTCTTGTGGAATGAGCCAGCCTTAGAAATTAAGCCCAGTTTCATAGGTTCCTGTTGCTCGCAGCGGACTCGGATACTAACTAGTCAGATCTACGTCTGTCGACCGGAACTGCAATAATAAATCTCTGATGAAGCTACAAATAAAAGCCAATAGTACTCAAATTTGCTATTTTTTTGCTAATTTAGCCGTGATAAATGTCAGTATTCTTTACCCGGTTGGTGTACGTCAAATTTTGCCAAAGGCAAGGGAAGTTTGAACGTAAAGCTATCCGTGTTTCGAACAAATCCGAGGCAATCCGTACTTTAAGTTTTCCTTTGCAAGTGCAGCGCTAATATATCAATAACTTTTATTTCTAACCTAATCAGCGAAATTGGACATCAGATTTATTAAAAACACGACATTCATCCATTCGATACGACAGGTGTACTCTGAAAAATCTAAAACATGATTTTGCATTTCCCAGCAAAACAAAATAGATTCCAAATTTATCTAAGATCTTTTTTTTTTTCAAATTAGGCATCTATAATTAACGATCATATATATCGTAGCTCAATTTGGGGTGATATCATAATATTTTTGAGATGATTCAAAAGCTTGATTTTTATATACAAATACGTTGCGCGCGATACGGCTATGACTGCTCTTTGACGCAATTTTCAATCAGAATATCCAAGTGAATGAGTCATTTGCTTTCTCTATAATTTATGAGGTATGACTGTCAATTTGAACAACATAGGTCGGATAGTGAGACTAATTTTATAAGGCTTAATAAAACGCATAACAACGTCACTAAGTACTGGTGTTTTGTTAGGCGCCCAACTATACTACCGTGTAAAGAAGCTGCCAATTAAAATTAACAGCCAAAAAAGGACATCATATCTTTAGCAGCGCTCTCAAACATTATCTATAATCGTTTGTGAATAACTAGTCACAGTTGAATGATTTCAATGATCACAGTTCAGCAGTCAAATCACTTCACAAGACCACTTCAATGTGAATCAGTGATGACTCTTCGATGCCTATCAACTATCCAGTAGAAGCACTAGTTACTAGCCTACTTTGCAAACAATGTTGGTCTATGTTACGCATCGTCACGGATCTCTATAGCGAAAAGAGGTTTGAAAAAAATAGCGCAGGGTTAAATCTAGCTCATATCTGATAAATAGATTGAATCGGTTTTATCCGCTGCATAATTTTCGACGCCATGCCTCAATCTTCTACAATATACACGGCATACACCTTGCATTGTTTCTTTCTTTTTGTAAACCAGACGGCTGTGATTGAGGAGAGAGGTGGAAACGCAATCTGCTGTCCTTCTTGATCGTAGTGGAATGAATATTACCATCTCGCGCGCATTTCTCGATAATCGATGAGGAAAAAGATAATCCAGAGAAGAATATAAAATTCATGAAGAAATCAGTAGGCACTAATTAGTATGTTTAGGCGGGTAAAGTCACGTGACTTTTCCCATTGCTGAGCGACGAAAAACATGCAAGTGAAAGCGGGAAAGGTCTGAATCACTTTGACGACAGAATCCACCGACAGGAGATGGTTAGAATGGAAGGGCATATGTAGAGAAAAATTAAGGTCATAGGTAAAGCCGTAGACTTAAGCTGCATTATGTTGATAATGCTATATTCCCTTTCATAATCACCCGAATGCTTGATAGGGATCCGAATGCTATTAGAACACAAGACAGAATAAAAGGAACTATTTAAACATGCTAGGACATACAAAAAGAAAGTCACAGTGAGTTCTATACTATATACCAATCAAACATAGCTTCTAAGATATATTCACATTTAACTATATATATATATATATATATATATATATATATATATATATATGTACTATACTATATATGTATTGAATTACTAGACTGAAGTAAATATAGTAGTAAAAATACCAGTAACAATCGAGGCAATCAAGGGGTGAATTATGAATAATTGTATCGTATATATAATTAATCGTAGGTGACGCAAATGTCTATTATAAAGTTTATATACTTAACGAAATGATTATAGGTTCAATAAGTATAATCTTTGATAATTAAAATACCTAAACGTGGCCATACGTGTGCCATGTTTTCCAATAATCCACCTACTTTGTAAAGACTAATAGTTGATGCAAAACATTTTCTAATAGCGTGAACATCCAACGCGTGAAAGATCGTTTATCTTGTTTTTCCCAAAAATATTTTTTGGGCAGTCTGATCAAAGAAAACTAGCGAACTGATTAAAGCAACACGGGAAAATTACTAAGACAAAATAATGGTGTGGCGTAGCGTAGTAAAGTAACGTTATGATTTTGTCGATGCAGTGGATTAACCGAAACAGAGTGATAAGAGTGATAAGTGAGTCGCAGTGAGGAAGCTGCAATGAAGTAACAGCAACGGTAGCCGTAATAAGCGGAGTACAATAGGATGATAAAAAGATTAAAAAAAATAATAATTGCATAGTGACAAGGCTAGATGTTTTGCAGCATAGGTCATCAAAGTTTTAAATATCGTTCTTTACTTATATGCTGTTATATTCCAGTTCACATGCATTTAATTCCGTGCCTGTTTATAACAACCTCCGAATAGCCTCAGCGAAATTTAGTGTAAAAGTGGGTACAACAATTTGGCCATTTGAACAAAAACTACATCCCACTATCATAGAGGCAGCGTTGACAAACAGAAAATACAGGAGAAAAAGATATCTCTTATCTCGGCTTGGCTAACAGTAATTATACCATACATAATTTAAAATTGTCAAATGACGAACTTTGAATTGAAGTTCGCTTGTCACCGAGAAATGCATTTATTTTTGCACAGATTTTATGGATAAATACTGTGTGTTATATTTGCGTCATGTCTATTTCTTCCAATTAGGCAAGACCAATTTGCATCCGTACAAATAATTTTTCCGCTTCGAATTTTTGACCAAAAACCTTTTTACATTTTCGAGATGAATCGCAACAGGCACAATTTCGAATTTTAGGTATGGGAGATTTGATAAAGTATCACAACTACATAATGGAAATAGTCGTAAATTGTAACAAAGTAGCATTTAGGTAATTAGATATTAACTGAATCTTGGATAACAAAACACAAACGTCTCTTAAATGAAAAGCTAATCCCAATCAGCGTCTAGTCACCGGTTTAAGAAGCTAGCAACCCAAAGGTGTTACACGAGAGACTGCACATCAAAACCTTTCTCAGTTAGAAAATTTTCAAAAAACGTACATTCCAGGCATCCAGTTCCTTGTGTCAGTTCATTTAGAAGACCAGATGAGTGCCTTGACTGCGCCAAATACTTTAAATTCAGACGGAGTCCTCTACGACGATAAACAACCAATTATCGTTTCTTAAGACAAACCCAATTATATAGGATCCTGTTATTACTAGCTGCAGCTGCCCACAAACATAAGGTAACGAAATTCCAATAAAAACAGTTGCAAAATGTACAATTAGCTAAAAGCCATGTTCCAGAAGTTCAGGCACTGCAAAAGTAAAGAAATTACCAATCGGTAGAGTTTCAAAAGCATCATCAATAAAGAACCGCAGAAAAGTACTTTTTTCGTTTTTATATTGTAGATCAATTTTTCTTGCTGTTTACTTGAAACTGAAACTATGCAAGAACATTAATAACGATGGAGAAAAAACTGCATAAAAAGACAACATAAAAAGAGAACACCTTCGACGCATTTGAACTATTGTATGTTCAAGGAAGTATAAGAGGCTTTTCTAGCTAAGCGGCTTTAAAACTACGTACCTCATTTGAAGGCTAAGGTTTGTAGACTTGGTAGTAGTAGATGTACATCGTCGGAATGCCTTTACCCAGACGTAAGATAAAACGCCTTAAAGATAAATAAAAAAAAAAACAGTTTCTGCAAAAATTCACTCTGTATTAAAATGTTGTCACGATAGAGGCACACATGCTATTTAGGCCATTGTGCTGTCTACAATCGAGATGCCCTATCGGAAGAAACGGCCTAAGACGGCTCCGCCGTCTTCGTTCCGGAAATTTTCATGAGAAAGATGCTCCTCGTAGTGATCAACCAATTATTCAAAATGAGAGGATGAAATTCTAGCAAAGCTGAAGACCGACATGTGAACAGTCATCGCATCGCGTCGCATAAAAGAGTAAACATCTGTCACCAAACAGTTTTAAACCGTTTGAAGAAAGCTGGTTGAAAAAAGAGTCTCGATTTTTGGGTGCCATACGAATCGACGCAAGTGAATTTACTCAATCGCATTCACATCTGTGAAACTCTGAAACGAAATCGAGCTATTTCTAAAGCAGTTGATACCGGCTGATGAAAACTAAATCATATACGACAATGATGCGCGAAAAGTTATCATGGTCAAAGCCCGAAGAGGCTCCATAATCTGTGGCAAAGCTCGGATGGTCGCCTAAGAAGGTTATATATGATATGGAATTGGGGAAAAATCGTGTATTATGAGCTGCTGCCACCTGGCAGAACGATTGACTAGGATCTCTATTCTCAACAACTAACAAGGCTACAACGAACGACTGAAAAAAATCGAGAAAAATTAGTGAGCACAGAGAACATCGTCTTCCACCATACGTCACCTTCCACTATGCCAGATCACATACACATTTAGCTGCCTGGAAAAGATTGAGAGAACTTAGATAAAAAAATTTTCCCGCCGCATAGCCTAGATTTTACATCATCCGCAGGTATCTCAGAACTCCCTTAACATGGTTTAAATGGACACATGCAAAGATCACTTGCCATGATTTTTCGTCCATAAACAACAGAAGTGCTACAGTAACAGGATTGTAATGTAGCCAGAAAAAAGCTATTGTTAAAAAGTAAGGCTGTTTTGAAATGTAAAAAATATTACTTTAATTTTTACTTAAATTGCACTTTTTCGACTATCCAGTGTTATATTAACAGGTTAGGTTTTATTGTAGCCTAACTACAGTCTCGCTATAAATCATTAGCAACCTTTGTTTGCTCGGCCGCCGGCAAGAGCAACGCATTATTAATCTAACAGCAAGCTAGTTACCGTTTTAAAATAAAAAGACAACTGTTTCTGATAAGTGACTGTCGCGTGATTGGTCAGCTATCCTGTATGCTATACAGGATAGCCTTCGGGAATGCACGAATCCGTCCATCCCCATAACTTATGGCTGGGATCAACTTAAAGTCAACCCAGTTTTTAAGCGTATCGAACAGTGTCGCGTAACTTGTATTTTGCACATAGGTACTGTATCTTGAACGACTGGAAAAACTGTGAAACACTTTAAATGAGAAAAGTAGTGTCTTACTTCTCCTATAAAGCACCTACGTCATTTAAACACTGCGGCTTGTTATCAAGCTGTATATGCTATCGAGCAGTTCCACAAGTGCCTACAGGAGATCGCTGCAACAGCACTTGCGTATTATAGGTATACCGTCTAAAAGTAAAATGAAAATTCAATGTTAGCAAGTTCTGCTAGTATTCACTACAAGTGTTGCAGAAGTTGTTTTGTAGAAGTTCTAGGGTATACCCAAGCAGACGCTTGGGAAACTAGTGATGCAAACCTGGACAGCGAATACTTCAAACAACAGTGGATTCGATATTCGAAAAAAACACATCTGGAAGTAGAAGGAAAAGAATTGTTCACTTCGCAAATACGGTAAACCCGCTACACAACAGGTATAATAGCCAATATGAAGCCAATATATAGCCAAAAGAAAAGCTTTTAATTGGTCTTTCCTAACACCTTGGAAGTGTAGGCTCAGAACAGGTCGAAAAAACAATTCCCTTTCAAGAATAATACGTTGAGCTTATAAAAAAAATAGCTCGCTTTATTCACAGTACTAAGCTTCTTAGTATCGTCCTGTGGTCAAAAGTTAGCGACATTTATGGCACTGCTTACGAAAATCAGTGACAAACAGTAACCAACGAGTGAATTAGAAGAGGTCAATTTCAGTTTCACATAATCATATGCAATCGATAATTAGTAAACTTTAAAAAAGGGTTCGAATAACTTATAATAGTTAATCAACGTGCACTGCAAGCATAGTTGATATATTCCAAAACTTAGTACGCGACACGAAAAGTAAAAGCTCCTTCACAAATGCTTTGCCATGAATGGAGTTTTCTTGAAAGTCACTTGGGTTGTAATTCAAACATATCCCTATAGTCATACGTTGACAACATTTTTACTAATCTTAAAGATGGATAAAATAATCTATTGACGAGAATCTACCGAAATCTATGACGTGCTTTTAGTAGACATCCGCAAAGTAGACTAAATGACGATCATGTAATAGTGATCGTCCGTATGGAACTTCCTGTCATGACACGTCCTTATTCGGACACTGTTTACTCGAATATCTTGGCGAAACCGAGTATTCTTTTCGCTAATACTGTACAGACATCACTAGTTTTGCTTTGACATCACTGGTTGCTCGCTGGATCCTCTGAGCGCGCACGCGCCTAGCATATCCTACTTATAATAGGCAAGCATATAATTATTTGTCCTACTTCGCGCATAGGTAATGCAATCATTGAGGCCAATATATTAATTAAAGTTAGGCTACAACGTTGTCATACTCTGTGGTCAAAATCGAACACAGTACGACTTTAATTATATTTGCTTGTTTATATAACTTTTTGAGAGCATGATAAAACTATAAGTCTTCGATACAAGTATGCCCATTATTAGGACAGCATGTCCACTGCATTGGACATTCTGTCCTGATGTTGTTTCATGGAGAGACAGCTTCCTTCTGATTGGTTCTTGCCTCATTGCAACGGTTCAGTTGATAGATGCTAATTTTTAAGGCATACAGTAAAAAGTTTTGAGAGCCTTTAACCATTTAGGAATACTATTGTCGCTTCTGCTGCAAGTATTTGCTTATGATCAAATCTTATAGCAAGTTTTCAATGTTGAAACAAAGGATGACGACTTCAGATAGGTCAAGCGTTCAGAACATTTACAAGCATATTAGAGTGTGTCCACAGACACAACATAGAACTGTCATCTGTACTTTTCTAGAGATGTATTTGCTGGAGACGCATATAAAAGCGTACCTTCGGCACCCATCCTTGTTGACAGATATAGGAGCATGCAAGGGTGTTGGTCACACCGATCCATGCGCCTTGAACCTTGCATATATCGTTTAGCTGCGTTTGCACTTAAACATCTACATATAATTAAATATAATGTGTGCTGCACAGACCGGCTTTGAATAGTTCACAGGAGTGGGCACACTTCATCCAGTTTGAAACCGGTAAGCTACAATCAGCTGCTGAGCGGTTTGCGAGGACCGATGTAAATAGAACTCGACGGAGACTGTAAAGGGCCATCACCACCTTTCAATACGCCCGAAATGCCCGCAGTTTTCAACAAGTATTTCGCACCACGTTTCATCAAGAGCGCAGTACAAACCCATCTGCAGCTGCGGCAGTTTATTTGGTGCTTTCTTAAACTTTCTGGCCTACATTTTTAAAACTATTATCGAGTCCAAATAAAAAGGCATAACGGGCTAGACTGATTATAAAAACTAAAACCCTAAAACAATATGATATATAGAGAAATTTTTCAGCACGCGGTTCGTTAGGAAGATCTGTGCCTGCATTGTACAAATTTGTTTGTTTTTTTGTTCTAGCTGATATAGCAAGAAGTTTCGATTATGGGATTCTTCGATTTCAAACGACGAGGCTCATTAATCTCGTTCTTTTCTACATATCTGAATAAATATATAACCTTGGAATCACTTTGGAAAACGCTAACCTTTGATAAAAGTGTGTCTTTACCTTTCATTGAATAAAAGTTAAAAACATAATTTTTTCTGTCATTTTTGTTACAGCTTGGGAGCCTGTTGTGTCAGTTTGTGCTGCCGGCTGCCGATGTAAATTATCATGTAATATCAGTTCGGGCGTCACATTCTTCGACATAGAGACTACCTTAAGTTAAAGATAATTGTAGTATCGTAATATTATTCTAAAGATTTATAATATTGCTGTTGATTTCGGGTTACCTAGTAAAAGACATTATCTAGCACTAACAACTATTATCTTTTTTTTTAGCAGCGGTTAAGTCTTTACATTTTTACAACAAATTCGTACTTATCCTTCTTTCGCTATAATCTTTAAGAATTTGAAGCTTGAAAGTTTTATTAATTACCCTTTGCCCCAATATGTTTGTAAATGTTCATTCATTTACTTTTACTGGTATTCTCTTGCAACTGACTTTCGCCAATCAAACAAAACTGGAACTAAAGATATTTAGCAGATAATTTAGTACTTTACTTACTATTTCAAGCCTAATAATGATTAAGTACGGAGACATTTTGAGGTTTCAGGTGACTATGCAATGGAATAACAACTTTTCACAAAAAACGTTAGACAAAATGGTGTTATACACAGAGCTTCGGCGCGTCATTCTTAACATCACCGATCTATGCGAGGAGTTCAGCGAAGTCTGACACCAATAACCGTACTTCGCCTGCTTTTTGCTTTGGGCATACATTTAAGAAATGGGACAGTTTGTCTCATATATATATATCTATATCTACAGGTTCTTTCACAACTGAGTAAAGCATACATTTAGAATGCCCAAATGCCTCACTAAGCAACGTTAATAATATTTATGACGCATCCTAGTCACTGGTACTAACTCTAGGGCACCATTCAAGAAGAATTTAGTAAATTTTATCTATTTTATTTAATATTTTAAAATGTTCGATAAAAGACTACTGGTCAATTGAGCACAACATTTCTTTACTCCAATGATGTAGAAGATGGACAAATAAAATATGAGGTGGAATATTTTCGTACAAGCTTTTGAAAAGTAATTGACATGTTTGTTCTTTATAACGCTTGCATTTGTGGTGGTTATTGGGTGAATTAGATACGACTTGGCGGTAGGGGCTCGTCTAAGCGTTGCTGAGCCAACTTATTTATACTAGGTCCTGAATCACCGAAGGAAGATCAAATTGGAATGAGAAATTAAAGTCGCCCGCCTGCCCGGGAATTCTGGCTAGACTGCCTCAATAAAACTAAATCAGTATTTCTCTGCATTGGCCTCGATGGCTTTACGGACTAACTACACGTTACTAAGAAGTTTTGTCACCTCCACTTTTTGTAAGTTAACTTCTATGCACCTCCTATTCTATTCCATGTAAAAATCTCAATTGTGTGTGCAAAAATCGTGCAGTAACGCCAATACCTGAATATTATAGTAAGTACATGAATCATAGTAAAATTAAGAGTAATAAGGTATACAAAAAGACGCCAAGTTTCTCATACTTTAGCGACGAAACGACCTGCTTTGTAGTTTTATAATTTTTAAGACTTTACTATGATAGCAGTAACCCTAATCAACTATATGTATAATAGTTCTTAATTGGTGAATTAAATTAGTAAAAAGTAATCTTCTTGACATTTTTATCATTGTTATTTGTTGAGCTTGATTATTTATGACAGAACGGCTAGCGTGTCTCATAAAAGAAATCATTACATAGCGTGTCGACAGCAATCTAATCTGCTTTCAATTAAACTGAAATAAATACAGCGCATTAGCGATGAAGCAGCTGTTTGTGAAGGCGTAGAGCGAGGTATGCGAGCTTTTTCAATTTTATATATAAATTTGGCATGACACCTCACAGCGACTCGGCCAAGTTCAAGGACGAATGGAAACTGTTTTCGTATGCCTCCATAACAAAGCGATGATAATACTGGTACTTTTTGCATACTATGGGTGGACTCAAATAAGAATAGTTTGTTTGACCTCGTAAAAGGGCAGGCATATGTATTTGTATTCAAAACCACCCTGCAAAAAATCATAGAACACCATATAACTTACGTGTGATGAAATAATTAACTTAATACAGTACCAATAATAAACCATATACCTCAATGCATATTGGCAGCAGCCCACATTCTGATAATGCGCAAATTATCGGCAGGTACGTTGCCGTGAAAAAAACGCGCTGTGCACACGAAAGAGACTGGAATCCGATGTGTTAACTGCGTTACCAAATCAGTAGAAATAAATCCACGACACGTTTGTCATGCGAATGAGTACTATGGCATTAAAATTCAATATATTCAATAAGTAAAACAGTTGAGGCCGCTCCCCAGTACGCTTGTCCATGTGTATTATCTCGTTAATAGCTACAAAATTACTGAAATTGACTAATTCTAATTTCGTCTAGTAGAATCTTGGTATAGCTCTCTGAGTTAGTTCACACAACAACGAATTAGAAAAATCGTTTATCGAAATCTCTGCAACAGGCAATCCCCCACCCTCGTAAATGGAGCCTATGATTTCTAGCATTCTATACTAGCATAGGATTCTAGCAGAAAAATATGCGTGTAGATATAAATATAAGATATTTGGTGAGAAGTTTTACTGAGGTGATAATCTTTGGTACGGAAGCTCGGTTATTCAGATAGGTGTTATTCTTTATCTGATAGCTTTACACGCTTTCTTTTCACGTTTATGATGTTACAATTTACATTCTAGATTACCTGCATCATATGCGTTTGATTCTAAATCAGAAGATTGCAGGTTCAAGTCTTGTCGAGAAGTATAGCTGATTTTATCTCCTACCTAAGATTATTAAAGGTGGCTATATATCTTGTTTCTTACGTTTTCAAATAAATTGGAATGTATCCTATTTGTATTATATAGCATTCAACGATATTTTTTTTGCTAAAGAGGCTTTAGTTAATTCTCGTCTCTTGTATTGACAAAAGTTGACCCTCAACGAACCAATTGATATCATATATGCTCAAGGACGTGACAAATCAGGGTTTAGGAGGTCGAAAAGGCATGGCGGCATAGGATCACAGTGACGTTAAAGGCTGTAACTACTACATCCTAATGCGTTCGTAATGTATCTTTTTTAGCTTGGTAAAAGCTTAATAACAACCTCAGTAGATACGATATTCCCTCGAAGTTCGATGGGCATTAAACCTGCGCGATAATCGAATTTAAATGCCTTTTCTATTAAGCTGCAAAGACCTTGTAGATCTACATGCTTTTTAAGCAGAGTGTTTAATCTAGAGGTGCTATCCCGTTGGACTGAAAAGGGTCCTTAAACCGAGAACTGATGGCTATGACATTATAGAGCCACATATTTTGAATGAACTTTCTCAGTTTGTACTTAATTGAATTTGAAATACCTGTCCATATTGTTTGTTTCGTCAGTCATTTGTAGTTTAATCACATGTGTCGCGGAAGGGGCTTGACCCAACGAATTTGCCCAAATAACTACACTAAAATTATGCCACCGTCGGATTACTCAGTTTTTCACGCACGTGAACATAAACGGCGGCGTACGTTAAATCTTTACGGTCTAATGAATAAGGCGTTTGACTTCAAATCAGAATACTGCAGATTCAAGTTCCGCCAAGAATGAGTGTCTTTGACAACTCCGAAGCATTACTAGTCTGTTTACTATTCGCCCTAGCTCTACCTAAAGGCCTGTATATGTATCTATATTCTAATGTATAATCTAAAATCTATCCTTTCGGCTAAACAACTAAAGTGTATGTATGTTTGTTTGTTTATCTGTCTATCATCAAGATCGCCTCTGCAGAGTAGTCTGATTGAGCTGATTTTTCCCGTAGTCGACTAGCATTCTTGGATCTTAAGTTGATTACTATACATTTTTGAAAGCCTGCAACTATAACATTTCATTTGCTATTAGCGAAAAAATTTCAGTTGAGCTATCGTACAAGGTATCTCAAATGTAAGTGTAATTCAAAGTAAACCTGTTATTAACAGCTGATTTATTTACAATATTTGTATTGTTTAGTATGTACACTATTGAATAGCTTCTCAGTATGATCCATTTATAAACAATATCCAATTTTTAAAGGTTACCATTAAAAGGCCTAAGTTTAGGTGAGTTTTTTTATCTGAGGTTTCATCATTTGGCCAGCGGATTGGCATGGATCGTAACCGAGTTTATTCGCTTCTCGATGTTGGGTCGAAAATTTTTTGGGTTAACAGGGATTTTTTCCAATTGGTCCAATACTTCCAGACCATCAATTACCTGTTGCAAATCAAATGTAGGATACAATTATTCAAATGAAAAATGTGCTATGAGTCTTAGCTGATAGATGCCTTGCAAACAAAAGCTTTTGACTTATATTCTTCAATTTTCCACTAGTTACTGCTGTTTTCTACAACCTTGTTTTCTGGTGGAACAAGTACATAAAAAAACCGCGTATTTTTTATATCAATAGGAATTTTGAAATTTCAAATCAAAGTAAGTCTTCATTTATGCGTTATTTAAGTGTAATAGCCGTGAGGTAAAAGCGTTTTAAGATACTTGACGTACTCTAATTAATTAGCACCTGATCCTACCTTTCCAAATATCGTGTACTTTAAATCGAGTTGAGGCTGCTTAGCGTACGTAAAAAAAAACTGCGAACCGTTCGAATTCGGCCCATTATTAGCCATCGAGACAATACCTAACGAAACGGCGAAGACACAAAAAGCAAAACAAATAACGAACATCGTTAAAACAATTTGAAACATCGTCGCTGTCGAAGCTATATTCCTTAAAAAATGCACACCCATATTTTTACATGAGTATTATTTGTAGGTTTTTTTTTGAAGGTCCATTAATTCACCCGTAAATGAACTATTCTTTGCGCCATAGTGAAGATATGCTTTTGATATATTATGGATAGCAAATTCTATGGAATTTTATAGTCATCTGATGTGCGTCACCGATGATTTCAACTGTTGTTAAAGCATTTGAAATACTGATAACACCTAGTTTCAATAAAAATGTAGAATTAAACGCTTTAAAGAGTACTTGCCTCTCTCGTAATGTTTACGGTCTGCTTTAAATTCGTCCTCGAATTTTGAACCCCATATCGACGTGCCACCCTTGCCTGTATTGGTTGGATCTCCAGTCTGTACAATGAACCCTTTTATATTTCTGAAAATTACAACGTATTCATAACTACTTATCTTTGTTTTCTAACACTATAAGGATAAGCAACTGAATGTTTAGGTATGGCACCAGTAAGCAGATGCAGATGCAAGCAAAAGAAAAATGACTTTGGGAAAGTTGTAAGGGCTTTCTTTTCCAACAAATTTCCTCAGCAGTTGAAAACCGCATCTTACTTCACTCCTTGAATTGTTTATTGTCACATACGATACAATTTTGCCACACATGCCCAGAACATATTGATACTTTATATACACTTTATCTACATAACACAAAGCGCGGTCTATATTTACTTTTTTATTATTTATGGCTACTTTGAGAGTTATACCTGGCATAATTAAGTTGCGGTTCCAAGTTGATTTTGTTACTCACCGATGAAAAACACATCCATTGTAGTAGTCCGATGCACACAATGCAAGAAAATTTTCACATGCTTTTGGAGCGTCCTCGCAAAACAGCTCCAGTTTTATATCACCTACATCAGTGTGAAGGGTCACGGACATTTTGACAATATGACTGGCGGGCTTTTATACAATCAAATCGAGATCGCCTGCTCGATGCAGGTAATATCAGTACAAAAAAACTGTTACTATCATTACATACTTGACAACTGCACAATATTATCTATTTAGAATTACCGATCTATTCTATTTCTAATAAATAAATCCCATAAAAACAAATTGTAAATGTTTAAACTATAGAGGTTGGATAGAATTTAAATTCATTATGAAATTATTTAGATATTAAATGATAAAAAAGCGAAAAAGGTAAAGTTAGATATTAACTTTATCTCTTCCGCTTAAATAATGCAATAATATTATCAGAAAAGGCGAACGTGGTAAGCCGGTGTGTTGCTGACTTTGATTTTTGCAGAACACTTATTTTTACAACGCTGCTTATAATAAAAACTGAATTATATAGCTGTCATTAATGTTATAAATGAATAGTAAAACAGATAGAAGGTTAATTGCTTATCACATAGAAATCTCAGGAAAAATACACGTGTTAAGCTTATGTGAATTTTGCCTACAATTCATTCAACATATACGATTTTACACCCCATTATGTACTTGCATATTGTATAGCACAAGAATAAAACGCTATCCACTTTGAGACTTTTCTTTAAGCAAGCGCGCAACAATGAACGGCTTTTGCATCATCTGTGCCCGTAAATATACCCTGTAATGCCACAAATCCTTGAGACCGTTTGAAAATCTATTTTACGGAATCTAAGTGTCTCGGTAAAACATACGCGTTATTTGTTCTCGCCGGACTTTTTGATTTCGAACTTTTGGCTTAGGGATATTCGATGTTTCGATTTTGATGTTTACAAATACAGCTGTGAGCTGCATAACGCGTGCATTTATCAGGTAGTTTTAAACTTCGCGGGCCGCTGAGGATGCAAGGCACGTGCCCCTTCCTTAGCTACCGAAAAAAATGTGTAGCTTTCACTCCACTATTCGGTAACCACACGGAAAGCAGTTACAATTCAAAGAGAAACATTCATCATGCCTGCTGCCAGCCAGACTTGTTTAGCGGACGACAGACCGTTGACGCAGACGACAGATGCGCAGACGATAGATGAGCAGACGCCGAGCCATCATCGTAAGAGCGAAAGGCCATGGTAGTAAGGGGAGCGAGGACTGTACTGGACACGAGTAGATGAAATGGGCTTATATCTCGGTACGAACGTTTTCCTGTTATGGAGTCTTGATCAAGCATAGCAACCGACAGTGTACCAATCGAGCGCCGCCATCTCCATCTGCATGCACTCACATTGACATAAACAAAAGCGAGGCTCCCATAGAGAAACACACACACAAACACAAAAGACTTAGAGACACTAGCAGGTATATGGACGCACACATAGAGACCTCTACGCCGAGACATATAGGCAAACATACAGAGACGGCGGCGCGGTCTGTGTGATGCTGCGGCAGAACATTGAGCCATAGAATTGGCTAGGACACAGCGCATGTGGGAGGATATCAACGAGGATTGCTCTATTTATTCTAATTACTCACGCCGCAATTTACTGAGCCGATTGGGCGGACCAGCTGCTGATTATAATATCGCTACCCGAATTTATGCGGTAGTAATCTAAGTAGTGACTTTGAGCTATTCAAGCCTCTGTCCGCCGCTCGCGTATCGTCTTAGCCCAGCCCAGCTCAGCTCTCTCGGTAGCTGAATTCTACAGTTGCTGTTGCTGATAGTGTTACCGCTGCTAGCAATAAGCAGCGCCGCGTGTAGCCACTGTGCCGTAAACGCGTAAATAGCGGGCTTTGTTGATCTTGTTATGGTTCGTGTGTGTTTCGCCAAAAATGTTTTCTATATAATTGGTGTGTTCACAGTGAACTGAGTGTGCCGGTGCCCCCCTCGATGCAATAGAACGTGCCCTATGAAGTAAGTGGAAGTAGACAGTGCGGTTTTAAAGAACAGTTTTTATGATTTTCATCTCTACGTTGATGAAACTGCATGTAGCTTCTAATGAAACTGACTGTCGTTCAGAGTCGTGCGTCTGAATGCAGGTGTCCAGTGAATCGTGTTTATAGATTTATTCTGCTGCCGGCTTAATCAAACCTGTTTCTGTGGCCAACTGTTGATAACTTCTCTACGCTGCTGGCACCCCTAAATGAATCGTAGCCTATTGGTGCGCTAGCAAAAACTGGTTTGCCGGACGACCTGCTGCTGCTGCTGGAGAAGTTCAGCTAGTAGCTGTAGTGTAGTGGTGATTCCTGGAGAAGCCTGTCGTGGCGTGTGCCGTGTTGTGTATGATTATTTTCATTTTCTCGATCTTTTGCCCTTTCGTCTTACCGCCTCTATTGGCCAGTTAATTGGTTAATTAGTTAGTTATTATTGTTATTATTATTACTACTACTGTAATTAGTCTCCAATGTGGCCCACATATCTACCTCCGGAGTCGTCACGACCAGGCTCCACACCCTCCCCCTCGGGCCCTCCCCCATCGTTCCATCAGCAGCAGCTGCATCAGTCGCCTCAACATGGTGGCGGCAACGGCGGCAGCGTTGACCAGACGATCGGGCCGCCTGGACAGCAGCAACTGCCGCAGCAGCAGCAGCAACAACAACAGCAACAGCAGCAGCAGCAGCAACAGCAACAACAACAACAACAGCAACCACAACAACAACAGCAACCACAACAACAACAAGCATACGTGGTGAGTGTGAAAAAGTGAGTGGTATATAGGGCTGTGAGTGGCTTGCTCCAACCACAGCATTTATTGTACCAGCAGCAGCAGCAGCAATAGCAATAGTAGTGGGTTTTTGGTGGTGAGAGTGTGACTGGGCAGTGAGTTTCAATGTTCGTGAGCACTAGTTGAATACAACGGCAGGTTGAACGAATTGAGCGAGCTGCCGTTATTGCTATAGTTTTAGCACTAGTTGCTTGGCCTCGCTACTTGCGTTGTAAGCTATGAGTAGTAGCAGGCGTGAAATGGCCATTATTAATGGTCGATGTTTTCCGGTAGAATGAGCCGATTCTACCTAGACCTGTCCATCTTTTACACAGTTTATATGTGTGTATGTGGATGCATGTACTTGTATGCGTTTGATAATGTGTGTGATTCAGACTTGTGGGCATGTCTGTTTGTCGGAACCGTGGCACGCTGTTGATTGGTACCGTAATTGGGTTTAGGGAGTTGTGTGTTTCGTTTTCGACCTGGTTACAACATGTCAACATGAAATTACATCGCGGCGATAAGTAGGACCACCCCACGCGGTGTTCTATTATGTGTGGCCGTTCGTCGATGTCACAGATTCCAAATCAAGATTGAGCTAGCCACGGGGTCACAACTCTACAAGTTACCACGGACTATGCTAGTGACGCACGTCTTCCGCTGTAGTTGGTGCAGTTGATGAACAACTTCGGTTTCCCATGGCACACGTAGTGGATTGCAGCTGAAAAAGTGAGGAAGCTTAAATGCATCTCGCGCAATGAGACATCGGTTCGTGCCGTATGCTGTGGGAGCCTTCGTCGGCTTCGTGGTTGCCTTGCTTATTCGGTTGGAGGCATCGGCTTCACTGAAAGCGTCGCGAAATGAAGCTGAGACAAAATCTCAACGACTTGTCTGCCTGGTGACTCCAACACATGCCCGACCCCAACAGAAAGCTGAACTTACAAGGCTTTCGTATGCTTTTCGATTAGCGGGCCGGGTACACTGGATTGTTGTGGAAGATGCTGAGTCACCGAGCGCGCTGGTGTCACGTCTTCTGGCTGACTCGGGCCTGTCGTACACGCATTTAACAGCGGTTACTCCGGAAAAGTATAAGCTCGGCGCTAATGATCCTAACTGGCTAAAGCCTCGCGGTGTACTCCAGAGGAATGCAGCCCTTCGTTTTCTGCGGTCGCGAGCTGCACAAAGCGGCCTCGTTGATGACGATGCTGTTGTATATTTTGCCGATGATGATAACACTTATGATATCCGTTTGTTCAATGAGATGCGACAAACGAAAAAGGTGTCGGTATGGCCTGTTGGCCTGGCCGGTGGCCTAATGGTCGAACGACCAATCGTTGTTGACGGCCGTGTGAAAAGATTCAATTCGGTTTTCCGGCCTGATCGTCCCTATCCAATTGACATGGCGGCATTCGCTGTAAGTCTCAAACTTATTCGTGAACGTCCAACAGTGCTGTTCTCTCTGAACGTCCAACGTGGATATCAAGAGTCGCATCTATTGACGCAACTACTCACCGGCTGGGAGGAATTAGAGCCGAGAGCAGATAATGGCAATAAAGTTCTTGTGTGGCACACGAGGACAGAGTTGCCGAATTTGACGCCTGAAGCAAAACTGCCGGTTCCCTCCAATAAGGACATTGAGGTGTAGCCGTTTGAAATGATGACGGAACGTTTGATTATCAATATGCGAGTTCGTCCACATACTGAAATTAAGCACGCGTCAAGCTATTGTACAATGAAAAATTGTATCGTAGATACGGATCGTATCAGCGAACGAAATTATTAAAGGCAGCAATCCTAATGGTAACTGGTAGCTTATAAGTATACCAATATGTATGATGATGCTGCCATTCGTTCTGGGAAAATGTGCACATACCTACAACGAATATATAGGGAACGCTTTGCAGAAGCTTACAGCGTATGATACTTCCGTAATGCTCCCGTAATTTCTAGTGTACCGTAGAAAACTAATTAACTACGGTCGTAAATCATAGCGATATCACTTGCTCAATCGGCTCTTAAGTATCAATGAGCTACAGTGTCTCATTAATGCCTATTGCAGTTGCGTACTGCTCGCACGATTCTTGCTACCTGGACGACTCGGTATTACTATGGGGTATTTTCACTGCTGATTGATGAGAATTGCGCAAAATCGGTCTGAAACAGCGCACTAAAGCTGTCGTGGAGTAACCTCATCGATGATTAACGATGCTACGTTTTTGCCATTGCCATTAGAAATCTACTGGACGTAGAGATATTAATTACCTGGTAAACGTGCCGACCCTAACTCCAGGGCAGTCCCAGTATAATACTTTTGCCTCCTATGAATAATGTGATCTGTATGAACGTTAAAACTAACCAGCGATATATGCAGTACATACTTAAATCTACAAATCGAATGTTATAAATCGACTGATTGTTCGTTTCCGTTCTGTGTATTAACTGGGTGCCAATAGCGATAGATATTTTGTTTACGATACGTTGAAAGAAGAATGCAATGTACGGAATGAAAAATGCCCCCACAAAATTCGGAGCCCGGTGCGTAAAATAGATGAGTAATGATGGACAACACATGGAGATAAACTGTGGTAAATAAAATAGTGTCTCAAATGCGCCATGGTGAGGGAGGAAGCGTAAGACTTATTCTTTGAATAGTTATTAATTCACAAAAATTTATCGTCCGAATTCTTAACTTTGGCAAACATTTTCAAACTTTGCCGCTGCTTAAAGGACAATAAGATTCTTTATAAGGGTGTAGCGTAATTTATAGGAAAAGGACGATTATTCAGTCAGTAGTTAATTGACCAAAGGAAAATATTACGCAAAAATGCCTTAACAACTCGTTTTTAGATATACACATTTCATATAGATCTGCAGTTCGTTATGGCGACTTTTAGACCGTTTCACAATAAAACAAGTGCTAGATGAACCAGATCGCTTATAAACTAGAATCGATAAAATCGTTTCCCTCAATGGGAGTGAAGCCTTTAGCTAGCGTATTGATGCTGAGAAGCTTTAGCCCTGTGCAAGAAATTATTCTACTATAAATGAGACGCCTCGCGTCGCCGTATGTGTGCAGATATTCATATACTATATAGGCCTGCAACTTTTAAAGGATTGAAGTTATTTTTTGTTTCAGTAAAAATATTACAGTTGGATTAATACTCCTACTACATGCCGTTCGCACGTTTCGGTGATCATGTACAGAGTTTAACCGATTTTTTGTCGCTTGCTTGCGTGATAATGGATTTGCGTAAGGAACCGTTGTACAAAAAAATAACGACTTTCCCTTTATTTATACGTGCGTAGTACTGTTCATTAGGACTCTATAAGATGACTAGGATAACTTTATTAGGAAATCAATGCAAATTAAAGAGTTTCTAATATAGTGTTGGCCCATATGCAATTGTAGCGAGCATATTTTACAGTTACAGTTGTATTTGTACATGTGCAGAGCGATACAACGCTAAAACCGCGTATCTTCCTAATACGAGTGAATATTATATTTTTACAATCGTACTCAGCGGCAAGACCATATATGACTACAACACAGTTTCTATAAATGACAATGATGCTATAATATACATTTAGTGATATCGCGGCAATAAAGTATAGTTTCACCTTATTAAAATGGTGGTTTTAAAAAACAAGCATGCGCTGTGTTTTTTTTTCATTCACGCTGCTAAAAATTTCCTAGACATAAGCTGAGAAGAAAAACTCTTTGAAGAAATTGTGAGCACTGAGTCAGTAAACGAAGGGAAACTGACTTTGACTCAAGTGTATATAAACGGTTTATGAATGAAAACAATGTAGCTGTTCAAGATGCCATAACGGTGTAGGCAAAAAGGTGGCCTATGAGAATCTATAGCGCTCAACACGAAGTTAAGAATATCTGTTTTTCAATTCTTATCAAAAAGTTAATTCACCAAGTTTTTTTATACTGTAGTGTCTTAACAAGCATTTTTGGATAGACAAGAGAGGAGATTTTCCAACAATATCTAGACACTCACTCAATTTCCTGTAAAACTTTTATGAGCTTTGTGTATTTTAAAACCAGAGTTCGGAGGCTAGTCGTACAATAAGTTGATTTGATTTTCACTTACTGTTCCACATGCAGTCTTGGTGCAAATTGTTGGAAATCGATGCCTTGTTGGTTGAGCAGTTTTAACAGTTAGGTCGTTGCAAGGGCTAACTGGGAGAAGGCTTTTTAATTGGGAAAAAAAAAACAAAATTCAGCTAAGTTTTAATATTATATGAATTAGCCCAGACATATTGGGATGTTTGAAAGAAATTTGATCAAAACATGGTGCCTTCTTGTGAAAACTTGATCTTGCGATAAAACTTGAGAGGCCTTGCCCTAGTTTTAACAAAATCCATATCGGCTTGTGGGAGGTATCGTCGAACGGGCACCCTTTCATTATCGCTCAATGTTTCTTGCCATTTTATTGAGAATAATTCTAACAGTATAACACACACTAGGTGCTAATACATCGGTGATGCCATATAGGCGTATGTATGCCGATGTAAATATACCGTTGCTCATTGTCCAGTATCTTAGGTCTTAGAAAATAGAATATTAATAAACATTTAGGAATTACACATATTATAAAGATATTCAAAGGAGTAGTTTCGTAGCGTAAAATCGAGTATCAATGTATTTGTGAAGCTTCAACTTGCAAGAAGAAAGTCAGACAGGCTAATTGAGCTAAAAGGGAAGCTGGATTGCTTCGGTAGTAGAAACGATAAAACAGATAATCTTTACGTAAAGCTAGCATTAGGTCAAAACTTTGGCTATGTCGCATATCAAATGGTGTGAACAGTATTTTTAATGACACACATCCCTTGTAAATGCAGTAGCCGAATGAGGCAATATTCTCGAATTTCCTTCTTTGTGTCGGTGCTCACTGATATGGTTATCCACTCATTGGAAAACTAGCGACATATAATTACGTGATTGTCTGGTGGGATCACTTCTTCTCGCAACAAGCTTCCATTTAGGTATGTCTTTTAGAGGAACCTTCTTGGCAACGACCAACCAGCTCTGCCTCTGTTTCCAGTTAGTTTACGACGTTGCTGTGTGCTCAATGCCATACGTCTAGAGATGTTTTCGATCGATTCACCATTGGCCACTTTCTCTTTACTTTTTTTTTTTTTACCAATTTGAGCTTCGTCTGCTAGCATTTAAAACCATATAAACATTGTTCTCATCATCATTTCTAAGACGGCACTGCCCTGTTGAAGTTGCCGGAAACAATCTGTGTTTGATCGACGCAATAAACATTTTCCAAACATTCAGGAGGACTACCATCAAAACCGCATCACACAAAGTTATGAGTTTGAAAGCTTATTTTTAGACAAAATGTGTGCGGTAACATTTAAACTAAGAAAATACCAGCTCGTATTAAAATAGGGTCAGTGAAGTCACTTCAGAAAAGGGACACGTAAAACCCACTTCAATCATAAATGGGTCAGGAAAATCACGTCTGAAAATAATTATGTTTACCTCGAATACATCGAAATAAATTTTTGCCTATTTCGAGCGACGTTAACGTGTTTAAACCGAGGGTAACTACCACGATGTGGCATATCATAGGAAAATCTGATAGGGATTTTCTCTGACATTATTCAATGTTTCACATTAGACGTATGTCACTATTTTTACGCCACTTACGAAGAGATGCCCAAAACAGAAAACTCTGCTATGCGTGCTTGGAATCTGAAGACACTACCAACGCATATCTTGTATTGTAGTCGTTGACGAAATTTATCTGGCCTTTTCAGTTCCTTTTAATTCTAAAGAAAAAAATAATTTGAATATTGGAAGTCCTTACTAAAATACTTCGTCGGTGTTTTCAAAAAGCGTCCAAAGCTATCTGACTGGCTTTAGCTGATGTCCCGAAACATAAATTATGCTTTGGGCCCCTGACCCCTGTCAATTGCTGAACTCACGCGTTTTGCAATCGGCTTACTCGGCTGACTAACGCTTGCACATTTAAGTGTGAATCCTTGTTGTCTATGAGTGTGAAAGCCTTGACGTTTCTCTTAACCTATAACATTTGTGTTTAGCTATTTTCTAGCTACAAATAGCCAATTGCAATGTTGCAAAGTTGTCTTTTAAGCACTTGTCTGTTATAAGTGCTATGCTAATATGGGGTGCACGTTTAGCATTGTTCATTTTTGGCGGGTGATTCAAATAAACTATCCATTTAAAGTGCACATCTCCCAGACCAGCTTTGTGTGACGCCTTTGCCTTATGGATAAAAACTTCATCTGCTGTATGTGTTCTGATCATACGTTGATTTTATACAATGGGAATTGTTTAGACGTACTAAAACGAAATGCGCCCCGAATAATCCAGTGATCTAGCTCGCCCATTTGGGCTTGCTATAGGAATATGGAATGATTGAAAACTAACGGATTTCTATGGAGAGGGCAACAATCTCTTTTGGATGATAAAATGTAAATAGGCTCCTATAACGCTAAAACAATTTCAAGTACAAGATGACGTTTCGTCCATCTGAATTCAAAATACATAGTGCAATTTCCTATCTACGGCAGTCACATGAATTGCCACACGATACGGGACAATAATCATATAGGCGGGATTTGTACGTTTCTTATTCTGTTTGCTAAACTAATGTTTTTTAGATATGACCATTTGATTTTCGTCTGCAGATGCTGTTACTACCAACAGATGTTACAAGTTTTACATTCGTTTCGGAATATGTTTCACTTATTTGTTACGAAACTATCACTATGGTGATCTGTTAAATAGAACTTTAGCCAGTTTAGGTGGGCAATACACTGACTGTGTCTAAGTTTCTGAAGCTTTTTTGTTTGTTTCAGGATGGTTCACGTCAGATATCTGCAAGTGTCGTCAGTTCGACCAGCAGCGGTTCGTCCAGTGGCAGGGTGAATATGGCCGGAGGTGGTGGCGGAGGAACAGGTGGGGCAGGCGGATCTAGCGGAATGAACCCGGGAGGTCCTGGAGTTTCGGCGGGAGCAGTAGGAGCCCCGACAGAGGAGGACGAATTGACCATTCCACGGGCTGCCATGAACAAAATGCTCAAGGTCGACTTCTATGTGATACTTTTAGATACAATGTTTAAAATGCAAACGTGGCGGAAGAGCAACAATCGAATATAAGTTTACCTTATAGGTAAATGGCAACAATTAATATTCTGAAATGTATCTCTATACCGTATCCTTGTTTTTATTCGTATTGTTTTTAGTATCAGATACATTGATTAAATCTATTTGCATTAACTGTTGACGTTTATCTATAGGAATTACTTCCGAACGTGCGGATTGCCAACGAAAGTCGAGAACTCGTCTTGAACTGCTGTTCCGAATTTATTCACTACATCGCAACGCAAGCAAATGAAATATGCAACCAACACCATAAGAAAACCATCAACGCTGAGCATATTCTAACCGGTATAAACCATTTTATCTTTTTCGGCTTGGCACTTATTCAAGCTAAATGTGTGTTATTTACGTGCTTGTATAAAACAAAAGAGTTTATTTCACTATCCCGTATACACGACTGGATTTTCTCAATAATCACGTCCTCTAACTCACCGTACCGCAATTCCACGTTGACACACGCATGTGATGACAAAATTCGGTCCGTCCTATACTATAGAACATATTGAACTAATAGACGTCTTCAATGACAGGTCGGGACAGTAGTATATCTAGCACTTATAGTGGCTCTAGGTTTAAAACTGTTTCGGTACTTCCTGTATTAGCGGTAAGTTTCGTCAGAGACGAGACAGCTTCATGTTAATCGATAATCTATTATGCTTTTATTGAATATAATAGATCTGATGAATCTCGCCCTATCTAAATAGCCCTTTTAATGAGACCTTTAGATAGGGCGAGATTGCAGCTAATAATAAGTAAGAAGCCGGAATACAGAAATACGGATCGCTCGCAAACTAGTTCGTGCGGCCTATTGTGGCTGCCTCATTGTGGCTAACTAGCCAGAGCGCCTTCATAAGAATATAGATCATAAAATATATTGGTTATCAATTGATTGGACCTATCTATCTGATCTAATCTGCATAACGCACTAAGACACTTAAGTTGGTTTTTTTTTTTTATTGAAGATTCGTCTACGCTGTTAGAATAACGTACAAAAAGTCCGTTTGTAAATATTCAACGTCAAACCGTGTTTTATTTAGATTATAGAGATAAGTAATACTTGATTATGAAAGTCCTCTGATCTTTAAATCAACCTTGTTGTCACTTAAGTGTTTTACTACAATGACAATTACTTTTCTTCTCTTGGCTGTAGCCCTTGAAAAGCTTGGCTTCAAGGAATATTGTGACGACGCTCAGCGGGTATTTGCCGATTGTAAAGAGGTGGCAGCAAAAAGACGCAAACAAAGTTCACGTCTCGAACACCTTGGGGTCCCAGAGGAAGAACTACTTCGACAGCAGCAAGAGCTCTTTGCGAAAGTTAGTTCATTCAAGTTTATTTTGAAGAACATACAATCGAAGGCGCTTGATCTACAAAAAATTTCATTACATCCTAACGTCGCCTTGCTTCGTTATCCCACGCGATGATTTTTCATAAAAGGTAGAAAATCCCATCTTTTTAACCTTCGTTGATTTTTTGTCGCTGTCAATATTGCAGGCTCGACAAGAACAGGCCGAACAACAGCAGCAGGACTGGGCGAGCATTCAACAAGCTGCCGTTACGGGCCTGCCTATAGCACCGGACAGTGATGAAGATGAATACTAATCGTACGGCGCTTGGTGGTTGTAGCCGTAATAGATGGATATGGAAGAATCATCATTCGCAGCAACAATAGAACGATAATTTTTTACGAACACCCTAAAATTGGAACGAAAAACCGTAGATAACGACGGGGATATATAGCTGTTTCGGATTAATCTGGTGCACGGAAATAACAGAACGACCTCGGCTACTTCCTGTAAAAACATGCGCTATTCCTGCCAGTTAGATTATTGCGTGGGCTCACACACATGTAGACGACGTCATAGTACCTACAACGAAACGAACTCTGTGGGCATTTTCGTCAAAGAGCGTGGATTGGGGTTTATTTGATTCATTCATATGTATACTGTCGATTTGTGTTGCCTGTTGTTGTTGTTGTTGATGTTGTGAAGGACCAAACTCTCGAGAAGCGACCTTAGGTGAGATGCAAAGATAGCAAGTATCGAATTATGACAGTAGTAACTACTATGAACAATGGAATCTAAGCCAAGGTTCCCTAAATCGCGGTTTAGCATTATGGGAAATAACTGGTGGTAAAAAAACATAAACAACACCCAGAAAAATCGGAGAAATCTGCCTGTACAGTAGCGGTGAGCAAGCGAAACGTGCGAATAAATCGAACGCAAAGGATGAGTAAATACACTTGTTTAGATTCGTACCGTAACTTGTACCAAGGAGCCAGGGTAGGATAAATATATCTGAGCTAACATGTGCATAAAACCATCTTCAACATAAAATAATGAAGGAAAGATCTGTTCTATGAAACCTACCATTTGTGTTGTGACGACGCAATGTGGTAAAGTCGCACACTTTACTCATATCTGTTATTAAGCGAGGATAGAATTGACGAAAAGTGAAAACATAGGGCGTGCCAATGACTTTTAAAAACGCGGCTGGCGTATAGTGCACTTCCCGCGTTGAACTGTGCGTCAGGCTGTTGTACATGGCTATGTGTATAAAACGTACGTTCGGTTCAAACTGTCATTAATGCAACTACGTCTCGTTAATTGTCTCGTTAATGTTTTTTATGATATTATATTTTTTCCATTTGAACAGCATTGCCAATTGTATATACACACACATTTACTGAGGATAAAGTCGACACTGGGATAGAAAGTGACACAAGTAAAGCAGTTGCGTTTAGGGCGGGTAGTCTCAAATATGTTGAATTTAGTCAGCTAAAAATATTTCATTGGGGTGACATAGCATTTTGCTAGCCCAGTCGGACGTATAGCTTTTGAGTTAGCCGAATGCCCCTATTTAATGATAGCGAGCGTATCCGTTGTGTTTAGCATTTTTGGGGCATACATAGAGTATGCAACCAGTTGTCGGGGTCACATACGCAAGGCAATCATGAATGACTTTCTGGATATTGTTAGCGAGACGAAAAAAAACGTTAAATGGGCAAGGAGCGAGTGAAAGATCTTTGTACAACAATGACATAGTAACTATATAAAAGTAAATAAAATAAAACAGAACTTTAACATGGTCGATTTAAGATTATTGTGCGCTACGTGTCGTCCTTACTGTTATCATTATTATCAAGAGTCATTATTATTGTATTTTTTTTCCAACACAAATACTCAAATATGTGAATTTTAGAGTATTAAGAAAAAGTCATCTGAAATTAGTTGTCCATCGAAATTGACTGATGTCCTTAATGAAACTGTTGTACTTAACGCTTGCAGTCGTCAGAGCAATTGGCTTGACTTGACCTTGAAAATATACCCTAACCTTCTGCGCTTGTCTTCATTCTCGAAAATTCGGTTTTTATATATTAAGATTACTAACTTGCAGTTGTCCGAGCTCGCAACAGCACACAGGCACACTTTGTTTTGTGCTGAGAGCCGTCTGAAGCAAAGCGTAAGTACTGAACATAAAACATTCAACCTAGGCTCTAACGTAATTTACGTAAAGGTAATTTAAAACAACCTTTCCTGCTGATCGGGGTTTTCTCAGGATGCTGTGTTTCTCCAAAACAGATAAAAGTCCTGACGTAAAGCCACAAGTTTTCGTCTAAACTAAGGTCATCGTAATCCTTCTACCGTAATTTATCTCTAAGAACTTCGATATATCTGCTGCCGCTAAAACTTATGCAAGTACAGTGGCCTCTAATGATAGTAGTAGTATAATATTTTGGATTTAGCCGAGATGAAAGTTTCACAGGTACAGTATCACCGTTGCATTGTTGGAACTTAGGAAAATACATGGCAATAAATATGTGCTGCCATGCTGTGTGTTTCCTACTTTCAGTTAGTTGATCCGTGATTCTCGCGAGACTACGTTGGTTTTTGATAGGACAAACTGTAGCATATTGAAGGTACCATTTTCTATAGTTGGTTTTTATACTTGGTGGGTGCATAAGGTCAAAAACGTTATACTTCATAAAATTAATGGACAAGACTTTCGTAGGATGTTTTTCTGGGTGGTTCTATTCGACATCTGAAAGTAGCCCTGAAATGTAGCACTTGGACGTGAATAGTCTTTTACCGAGTACACATGGATTTCATTAAGTTTAGAAACCAAAATTTGAGTTAAATGGTGTCTCCATTGATGGTTGTAGTTAGAGTAAAAAAAAAATCATAGTCCATTTTAGGAGAGAACAAAATAATCTTAGAAGCATTTCGATTTTTGTTTAGAAAACATTTACATAGATCATTTATGTAGCCGAGCAGTCTATCCCACAATGTACATATATCTATATGTGATTCATCTACTACACATTTAAAACGCACAACCAATGCAGCAGATACTGTTTAACATTTGTTATTTGAAACAAATCAAATAAATAACTATTTTTGTTTGTTCATATAAAGCGATGAAATATAAAGACGTAAAAGTTTGATTTCGTTGACAAAAAAATATAAATTGGTTTTTCTCCACACTTGAATTGACGTTCGGCAAATATCTGGGTGATGCTGTGTACTTTATGTCATCTATACGATGTCTAATATATATGGGTAAATCGACTCAGATTCAGGCCGGCTTCTATAAACGCAGTTCCTTCTACTTTTAAAACTCGGTATGTTGTCCTGCATCAGATCCTTTTACGATTTTCTTTTTCACAATCCAGCTGCTTAGATTCGTTAGCTGAGATGCGCGTCGTCCTTCAACGACCGTGTCACGAAACTATAGGAACTCATAATAGACCTTTTTTTTCTCGTATTTCGTCAGACACATAAAGGATGTTTACTTCCGTAAGTCTCCCACTTGTCCGGCAATGATTCATGATGTGTTGCGCTTTTAGTTGCAGCAAAATATGCGCATATTATCGGCAGTAACAGTCTGACATTCTGCGATTTAAAGAGGCTGATAAACGGAGTACAATGCAATACATATGTTTTTGTTCAGTTTATGGGGTACTCACCTCCTTGCCTTGCCTTTCCCGAAGCGCACAAGCCATTGAGACAGTTGGATGAGTTATTCGCGACAGATTAACGATCTCCAAAAATTTTCGGCTAAGCATGTCTGAAGTTTTTAATTTTCGAACGTGGTTAGTGAACATTAACCCAGGGTAAAGTTCTCTTTGTAAAATCAATCGTCAACAGTCGCAACACACCCTGAACAATCGCTTAAAGTAAAATTTATGTTTTCTGCCTGTGTAGTATCCATTTATATTTGAGAAGTGAACAACGTACAATGCCTTGATATACTTCAGTTTTTACGTCTGGCGTTAATTAGCGTTTAAACGTTTTAACGTTTAAACGTTGTCTCAGACGGCTTGCCTGCTTCAGTATATAATGAAGGGTATGTACCGGTTTTAAATATAGATAACCTCACTTGTTCCTCAGTCCGATAGGCTAGCACATTATAACTAGACCATCCCGAGAACTGTGCGCAGTGCTTTAAATAACACTGGTCAAATCCTGATTAAATATCTCTATTTTCGCCATGAATGCCACATAGTTAAACTGGCCTAAAACACACAAAATTCTATTGTAGCATGAAGTAAGCCAGATTTCAGATTGGTAAAGCGCAATTATTGAGATAGTCAAGGTTTTAAACTGATCATTTATTTCCCTACCTAATGTACCACGCCAAAGCGGCTTTTTCTATTCAACATTCAAGAATCTGCTTCATGCAACTATTTGCCAGTTACGAAACGTACAACTCTATGGAAGAGCTGACTTTTTTAGTGCTGATGCTGTTTATACACTTCGACATAAAAATATAGTTCTAACCTTTGCCGCAGTAATATAGAAGGCCATTAGCGATACATCTAGTGCAATAAGAATCGTTTGGAAACAATGAACCTTCTCTAAACGTGTTCAAATTCATATGATATAAAAAACAACTTCATTTCTATAATTGTTGCTTTATTATAAATTAACGCAGTATATTTTTTACTTAAACACTTGCAAATTTTGTTGAGCATGATCTCAAGTCTACTGAAAAAAGGCTTCCACTACAGTTACGAATAACGCCTTACGTATACTGAGATATGCACCGACTCAGGTGTAGAATAAAATTTTCCAAAAATAAACCCTTTCCATGTCAGTATCATTAATCATGACTCGACAGTGTTTTTGCAGAAGATTAAGAGTCCCTTTGGATAATTGCATCATTCCGAGGCTCGACTGCCGCGATAGTTAAAATCATAGGTTTTAATTAGTACAGTCAGAAGTGTAATTTTCAATTGAAATTCTCGTTTGGCGTCTGCTGTTAACATGGTCTAGTTATATTTATATTGTATATACCCAATTCAATATATATACGTCGAACTTGATTTAATTGTTTGCAACCTGTTACCAAAAATTTAATGAATACTTGTTTGCAAATCGATGCGGCAATGAAAAGACAGCAAGCATTGGACTCACAGGCACATCAACGAAGGTATCGCTTCTCGGCCTTTTGGCTAAGATCAAAGTGTAGTATCTGTTCTTATCAGCTTAATATCTGATACGGGGGACATTGTCCCCCAAGATATTAAACTATTTTTTGAAAGAGGGCTGAGTGCTCGGAGCTGGCTCCACCTCAACCACGGGTTGGCCTGGTATAGCACTATTTCCAGGGTCGGCCCACCTCTATGAAATCCCAAAAGTATAAACATTGTAGATAATAACTACTTGCTTTCTGCGAATGTTAGAAATGGAGGTAGTACTATATCACACGAACTTGCGGGTGAGGTGGCCCAAGTCCCGGCTTGCATTTTGTATGTCGTCTCCCATTGCAGATTGCCGATTGTGTCTGCTAACAAGAGTCTACTGAACCTAAACCTGTCGAGTCTTACGTCCGGCACTGCCATTAATTATTCCGACAGACGGTTGGCTACCAATACGAAACGGGACGTATCTTTGTCCGCATCCGAATCTAGACCACCACGTGTTTTAAATTAACTGAAAAGTATGTTAGCCAGTAATCTATTATGGGAATAGATATATCAACCTACTACGCATTGATGTTCATCGTATGATTATTGCTTAGTCGATTTTGTCACGTTAAATGTGTGGGTTTTGTGCACAGTGAAAGACGTTTGATAGCGGTTTTTTGAGTCAAACTTACTCGCACTAGTAAAGATGGGTAAGTGAAAACTATTTCTCTCTATGAAAAATCTGTGGAAGGCTTGGCCACGTGGCCCCCCTAAAAAACAGTGCTAACCTTTGTTTATTAAGTTGCTAGACATGTGATGTGAGGGTCGAAGCCAGGTATAGACATGCTTCAGTCGTCCAAATCACGTGTTATTTCATTAACTTAATTTGCAAGTAAAAGGTTAGGATTCTTGAAAAAAGAATAGTCGCATGCACAAGATTCGGGCAAAGAATGGGGAAGTAATAGAAATATTGGAAAATTATTTGTCTAAGCGTTGAAGTAACCGAGAGTCAATATATGCACCGAAAGAATATTGTCGACAGCCTGTTTAAGTACACTTTGTTCGGGATGTAGGCGAAAAATGCCGTCGTGATATGCCGTTATTAAGAATCGAAACATGTGAGAAATTTGGCATTAATTTGGGACTTCAGACGAGACCTCACGCGCATGCGCCCAGCCACCACGGTGATTAATTTTTGAGAACTTTTCTAAAATTTTGTTACAAAGTAATACAACATTGACAGTAATAGAAAAAGAATATTTATAAATTGTCCAAAAACCTATTTTATATATTAGTTAAAGAATATATATTCTGAATAAAGACGCTGCTAATAAAAATTAACTGCTATGGACAAGCCAGACTTTCAAACAATGGCCTCCTACTGTTTTCTATGATTGTGAAAATGCGTTTTTATCTGTGAAAATCAGAGTCACACAAAATATATTTTTCCATAGGCATCTCTCCCGTTTACTTAGATTCATTGTTATCAATTATTCGCAAACATTACCACAGATTATTCAAGCTACATTCAAATTTCAGCTATGCCCAGGCGCATTCGGTATCAAGTAATGATGTATCGTATTTTCACTGAATGACTTCGTAAGCAAAATGGAATGTAGCTCTCTTTTACGATGCTGCCTATTCCTGTATTTGGCAAAGCAATAAGCGTCAAATGTTTTATAAAAGGTTTGTTTTATCTTCGGTCTACTTTTTTTTTATGTCAGTTTATATATATATATATATATATATATATATATATATATATGGTGCAAAAAATTGCCTATGGTATAATAGTAATAATTACCTCAGACGGTTACGAGTGTATGCACAGGCTATCTCGGAAGTTTTGTTTGGAAAAGGGGATCTTGATAACGATCGCTATCGATTTTAAAAACAGCACCTGCTTTATACTAAGATGTAAACAGGGTAAAGAGACTCAATAATTCCAAAACATCAAAATTAAAAAGTTTGAAGTGAATGTCCTGACATTGATTCCTCTTTTAATGCTGCCAAAACATCCAAGCATTATTTTCCCGAAAACGATTACGACATTCTAAAAAACAGTCGGCTTAGCATTGAGTTTCTTACTCGATTTCCCAAACAGCATAATATTTGTATGTACATAATTTTTTCTTTTAATTTAAGATCAGCTTTATGGTAAAATTAACTTACTTGAATATTTTATAATATAATGCATTTATTATAATAGCAAAGTGACGGTTTAATTGCAACGGTGAGCGAGGATAATGGAACAACTGCTGTTTGATAACGAGACAACCATAAGCAGAACACTATCGTAGAGCATCATTTCGTAACGGCTGGAACACTTCGTGTCAACATCCCGCAATATCTAGTAAAGATGGTGCAAAACAGTAACGAAACTCAAATTCAGGCTCAAACGGGGAACACTTGAGCCACGTCAGATTCAATGCCACAGCAACGGAAAAAAGAAAGTACCATTTTGAGTCATTTCGGTTAAGAGAGAAACAACGTGTGATGCGGCTCGCTCCGTGCAATCGAGACTAGGAAAACGAATGCCGAGATGGCAAGCTGAGGACTCAGCATACTTCCGTCAAGGACAACCAACATCGAACGTAATTTCTCAAAGTTATCAAAATAAAGCGTATCTAAATTGCGATCGTCGTCATCATGTGGTCTGTGACCGGCACAGAAGCCGTTGCCATTTGTCGAAGTAACTCTCACCTGCGACTCTCGTTATTTCCCATAGACAGTGGAAAATATGTGCAACGCACGAACACTTGTCTATGGTAGTCCTACAGCAACGTAATATGCACACGTGTTTTTTTATTATAATTTCATTAGGCGAACTGAATTTTGTCATTTTAATTAAATAAAACTTGGCAGAAAAACCGCGAAAGTGATTACGTCTGCTTTAATGTCAACATTAACAAAAAATGACCCGACCCGACGAAATCATTCTATATCTAATAAATAACGTTGCACAGGGGCTGTTAATGGCCAGACAGAACTATATTTATAATCAGAAAACTGGAAGCTCTTAAGCCAAGCTACCAAATCTGTAGCTGACTCTATTTTTTATCTATTAGTTAAATACGGACAGAATTACGCGGTCACCCGCTCTGAAATCGAATGGGTTTGCTTTTTTTTTTATCACAGCTGCGAACTGTAATTTATAACCAACATCTATAGATTGCTAGATTCATCTTTTCGCTGTTACGCGTTCTCAGTTTCTCACGAAACTGTTGAGCGACTTACAGTTTGATCTTTGGTTTCTTTTTTTTTAGGGTTATTATAAACCAGCAGACCAATATAAAGTTGTCGCAGAAAATGTTACTAATAAAAACTTAATTCAATGCTGTAAATAGAATCAAGCGCACAAGCGTAAAACCGATTCGAAATGAGAAGTTTTTCTAAATTGAACCCAATGGCCTGTTTAGGGTTTAGATCGTTCTGCGTCCGGATCTTCACATAATTCAGATTTTGTTGCATTATAGAGCTTACAGTATGCACTCTATGACTTTTTGCTATGGCTTAAATGACAAAAGCATGCTAGACTTTCGTATAGCTCGTATAGTCTTGAGGTCCGAAACGCTGCCGAAAAGATTTCATCCCAGTATCACAATAACAATATTACTTGCTAACATTTGAAGAAAATATCTCTTAGAACTCAGAAGTATTCTTCAATAATGAGTCATATCAACAACTCCTCAGAAAATACTGCGATGGAAAACAACTTTACGAACCTGAATACGGCATTCTCTTGTGCCACTATTAGTTGCTCTATATAGGCCAAGTATATATATAAAGGTAGTTGTTCGTTTAAAAGACGACTTCGACAGAAATAAGAATTTGTCCATTTTTCACACTACTTATCCTTTTTATAGGCCGACACAAAAAAGGCTTTTGGAAGAACAGTAAAGGCACGGATACGACGGCTTCGTGGGCAAATTTAATACACGTATATATCTCACTGCACAACAACGCCGGCTCCCTTATTTTAGATAATAGTCTTTCAGGGTATGAATTATACACGTAGCATGCGTTTGTCTGCCGGTTCATTCCCTGACCGACAACCACCCACCTTTATGTTGGTTCGTATAAGTACGTTTGACTGTATTCGTGTATGGAATCATATCTTTGCTATACTCAAACAGACCTTGATTAACAGAATACGAACATAAATGGAATCGAATCGAGAAAAAAATGAATCGAAAAAAAAAAAAAACAATAGTCGAATAAATAGAGCAGAACTATTATGAGTTGAAGACCCTATATGTATATGCAGCGTATTGTTCGCTGCTACAGTTCCACCGTGCTTTAAATCTGATGATAAACGACCCGCTTTCGCTTATAACTGAATCAGGGCAATCGGATTTCATGTGTTGAAAAATAAGGAGACAACAGACTCTGCTAAATATTTACAGTCACCCCTGAGAGTTCCTTGTCTGACGCTTTTTAGCTCTACTCCCTCAAATAGTTGGCTGTTGTTTTTGCTGCTTTTGTTTTGCTGTTGGGCCGGGCTGGGGTGGCGCGGGCAAAATGCCGTTTGGTGTGGGCTGCCTTGGGTTCTGTAGCTGGATTTGCTTACCTGGCTTCCTAGAACTCGTTCCACTGGGAGCCACCAGCAGGGTTATGTTCTTAATTGTCAACGGATCGCAAAAACCAGAAGGCATATATATGCCCCAGCAACACCTACCTGCGTGGTAGCTGTGTTAAGTTAACTCATCTCATTTTCGACTTCTCTCTCACACGCACACTCAGTGTTCCCAGTTTTATTCTTTGGTTAGGTTATTCTTGTGCTGCTGCTGCTGCTGTCTGTTCGCCCCCACGGGCCTCCCAGCTCGTTCGGGCCTCCCTCTGGGCGGCAAAAAGCAAGAAAGAACGTTAGTTCACCTGAGTACCACACGAAAGTCTTCTGTGCGTCTTCGTATCACCACCGGCAACGCTTACGTTCTGCGCCGTCCACACAGACAGAACGACTACAACTACTACTACACTTATCTGTAATAGTCTAAGTGATCTGATTACGCGCTGCTTTGCCCCGAAAAGCAAAGCACATGGGCATACAGAAAAACAGAACGAAAAGAACATGCGAGAGAAATAACTCACGGACAGGTAGGTAAGTAGGCACTTATTAACTTCAGGCATCATCGTCACTGTCGAGCTGCCGCTAGATCGATAGACGTGTAAGACATACTTACAGAAAGATTACAGCAGACGCATCAGGCAAAGGGAAGGAGAAGGTAAGAGGCGGTTCTCGATCGATTTCGTAAGGTGCCTATTAAAGCGAACGTTCGCAGATTATTATTGACGAAAAAAAAAACTTGTAATATTTTGGCCCGTATGGCTACACAGCGACACAATGATGTTTATGCACGCTAAATGTGCTAGGATAGAACATCAGAAATGTCTCAAATGCCAGAACATCAATCGACTTTGCCTATAGGAAAAGGTCTGATATATCGCATAATAGGTTGACTAATGTGTATAAACGCACTGTTTCCCAGGAAGGACCAAGCTCGAGCATTGCCTTTGAGTCGACCTACGCGATACAACAACGATTGGACATTCTTTGGTATTGATTGACAATATCATAAATTGTTTATCAAAGATCGCCGTATACGTACAGGCATCAGACGTATTTAGTCCTGTGTTTTTCTTATCGGTAATCAAGAACTCGCATGATCAGTGCATTGGCAATTCGTTGCTGGTGTAACCCAGGCACGAAGGTTTGTTTAGACTCTTGGTTTTATAGAAACTGTTTTCGTCACGAAAGTATTGCTAAAGATCAGGAATCCCTGCGTAATGATTTCATAGAGTTTCATGATATAGCGCAATATGTGCAAAATCTCCGCTGAGGCTATGGCTGAAACCTGGACGAGTACAACTAATTTTCTTTAACATGAAGGATCATGGCGCGTTTGGTAAAGTTCTAGACCGAACTTCAGCTCGTAATCCCTCCTTTATAAGTAGTTTAAATGGGTTCGACTAAATCTTTTCGGAAATAAACTTTATTTTTTTTTTTTATTTCCAGCTAAGTGTGCCACTGTATTAAAGCTGCTAGCGTTGACTGTATGGTAATCGTAATCATCCTGCCAAATCTATAACACGATCTCTTTCATTTATTCTTATTTATTTATATATCTAATTCGGATTATGGGGTCAAGTAAAAGATTTCGCGCGCTCATCAAGTGGCGCGCAGTCTTTAAAAATTTGAAGTGTTCGATTTGAAAGGAAAACATTCAGTCGTCATGTTAAGTCTCGCGTTGTGAGAACAATAGCAGGAACTCTCCTCTCTTTGTCGTAACGATTGTGAGTACGTTTCTATGACAGCTTGATATTAATTTTTCAGTTTCGATAAACAGCTACGTTACGTCGCGCATGCTTTGACTATAGCAGCGTCCGCCGTACAAAAGCAAGCAGAAGAATCAAATAATTCTTTAAGAATCGATTTAAATCCTCTTCCAGTACAGGCCGATATCAGGTAACTATATATGTTCTAGGTTTTAAAACATCGCTTACATGAATGATGTCTTCATTTAAAACGAAAACTTCCAAACTATGGGAAGATCAATGACGTATCAGCGTAGCTGATATCGTATTTGAATAGCTCGTTGGTAAATGCAGAATTATTATTCGGTATGGAATCATCACTTCGTTATATAGAGTTTCCCAAAACAAGGATTCTTTCGCGCAAAGGCTATAGTGTTATTACGCATCCTTCGACTTCATCTAAATGGCGACTGCAGCAAGGGTATTGTATTGCATTTGCTAAACTTTAGCTATGTCTGCTTCACTAGGTAAACGCCATTGTATATCCATCCTGGTGATACTAATTCGTGTAAACATTGTAAAACCCCCCTCTATTTTAATATAAGGTAAATATTCTTAAATTCACGTTTATTTTTCTTAGTAAAGGTAAATATTGGCTTCTGAAGAATGCCAATTTCGTTATCTTTCTACCCTTCTTCTCTCCCGTCGTACCATCACAGTTAGTACAGTCTACTATTTAACTAGCTATAAATTACTTCGTGCACTTTCATGTCTCTTTGCAAGTAAAGCTTTTGCTGATTTTGTTGGTTCTCGATATTTCTTGATCTTTGTCTCTGCACGGATGTGCTTTTCTTAACCGCCCTCACCAGCGTGAGGGCGTTTATCCACCGGCAAAAAGACTTTTCTGAATTACCTGTTTTCAGTTGTAGTGAAGTCTTTACCTATTTTCAGTTGTAGTGAATCAAACCTCGAAGAATATTTTTATGCTGTTGGCAACTTTTGTATCTTTTTTTTTGTTTGTTCGGTCTGTTGTCCCTGTTGGCCGTTCGATTGGTACCATTTCTGGTGAACCGCGCTCCATTCCCTATTCAGTTCCCGCAGCTGCCGGGGCCACTGTCAGCATCGGCAGCGGCGCCGTCGTCGCCAGTGTTCTGACGGCATTGGCAGCTTATGCCGACACTGTACAAAATACATTTGTAAACGCTTCTATATACGCTAGTACGCGGGAGCGACAAACGTACAGCCGCTGCTATGTCACGTAAACATAGATGCGAGCGCACACAACCGTACGCACGCATGCAGCAGCCGCAGCAGCAGCAGCGATGGCGGCAGCACGACCGCCGACCAAACCAGCCACTCAACAGCATCAACCTTGCTTGGCAGGCCGTTCGTCGCGCCTTCGGCACAAACCAGCGCGCCATCGACCAGCTAGCAGTCACCAGCAAGAACTTCAGCGGCACTAGCAGAAGCGACTGTCAGCGAGCACTGCAAGGGGCAGCACCAGCAGCAGTTGACTAGCCAGCTCGGCTCAGCTAGAATACAGAGAGAGAGAGAGAGAGGACGAGATCGAGAGAAAGGAAGGAAGGGAGGGAGCGGGAGAGAACGAGAGACGGAACGAGACGGCAAAGGGGAGGAGAACGAGAAGGACGAAGTTAGCCGAATAGAAAAGGTAGAAAAAGAAGAACATGGGAGCACCACGACGGACCAAGATGGCGGAAGGTTTCGTTGTTGTTGGTGTTGATGTTTCTCCAGTGGTTGTTTGTGCTGCTGCTGCTGCGGCGACGGCAGCAGCAGCAGCAGCAGCAGCAGCCGCAGCCGCTGCCGCTGCCGCTGCCGCCGGTTACGGTGGAAAGAACAGTGACTACTACCGCCATCGCTGGTGATTCTCCGGCAGCTACAGCGGCTGGAGCAGCATCCAACGTCGTCGTCGTCATCGTCATAGCCATTGCAGTCGTCTATAGAAGCCTAGTTGAAGTAACAGCCCCAGAGGCTACGAAACAGGGCCAAGCATAGATAGAAGATACAGCAGAATCAGACAGATAGACAGCCGCTCGTGGTGGTGTATTCCGCTGTGCTGTGGTCATAATGGTACTGCTAGAACAGCTCATGTTGAATGGGTCGCTAAGTCGGCCGCTGTAATCAGCGCTATACTCCGCTGCCTTTGCTGGGTCGTAGTGGAGCGACGAGGACAAAAGAAAACAAAGAAACTCTGTCCGATTTGGCCTGGTTTGTGTTCTAACAGGTATCTACGGCGATATGTGTGGTTGTTCGTGCTTGACGACGGCAGGCGAGGTCCACATAACGTCAACTACAACATACACACAAAACTAATGCAAACTACTTAGACAAAAAGAAGTTCTCCAGGACTATACTGAACCATTAGTCTGCCAGTTTGTATCTATTATATCAGTTTGATTGTCGGGTGTTGTTTGTGCTGCTGCTGCTGCTGTTGTCGCCGCCACCTCTTCGTACGAACAACGGGTAGACGCGGTAGACCATCATTCAGCCATTAATCCGTGGACATCGGGATTGCACGCTAGGCTGTATGTTGCAACGCGATCACAGTGGCACTCGTCTAGGACTCAGAGAAAGCGCTCCATGCCAAACGAACTGTTACTGTTTTGGCTCTCTAGGGCTATCGGTGCCGGTTTGTTCGGCGGCTCAACTGAGTTACAGGTGGTTATTGTTGCAGCGCCTTGTAGACCTAAAGCAAAAGTGACACGAGAGCACTTCAGCGCAGGACCGAATTGGCAGCAGCCAGCAGAGGAGCGAACAAATTATACTAGAGACACTTACTGATATTAGGAGAACCAGTTTTGTCGGTGTAAGCGTGACTGGTAACGGTGTGAAAGTTGATTTGAAGTGTTTTGTGAGGCGTGCCCCCAGCTTCCCGGATATAGTAAACACAAGCGAGGGTGCGTTACACTGTTATAGGAAGTGTTTGTGAGCCTTTTTTCATTTTGATGTTTTTTGCTAAAGTGCTTTCTGTGTCAGGAATATATTAGAGGAAAGAAAGGGAAAGTGACAGAAAAGTAGAATCTAACCATGGATTTAATGGAAAACTTGTATTGTAGCTAGAAAGGATACGTTGACGTCTACAATGTTGATCGAAGGCAGGTGTTCGTCTTGGAGCTAACGAAAAGCGGCGCTTGCTCGAAGCAAAGCTGCTGTTCATCGGATAGACAAGTAAGAGACAAAGGAGCTCTGTACTCCTTAATAAGTGAGAATCTTCCGAATATCTTCGCAGGATCCTTCTTCAGCTTGTGACGGGAACTGTGAGAAATTCCATCTCTCAACTTTCCTGAAATCCCTGAGCACTTTGTTCCTCAACAAATTACCAACTTCTGTTTACTTGGTGACGGCTTCGCACATCTAACAGGTAGCATAGCGAACTCTTAACACGCGCGTAATGATTAGCATTCCTTATCATTGCCCGTACAAAGATATCGTTGCATGGAGTTTTACTTGTATAACCAGTAGCATGAGTAACACTTCCTTGTTATAGTACCACAGCCTGGCTTCTTTGTACCGGTGATGAAATGATATTGAAAACGTCAATCGCTCGAGTAATCTAGGGTTTATTGCATGTGTGTGGCAATGACCGAACTGACAAGAGATAAAATGTATTTTGGCTCGTCAGTGTGTACTAAGTACTATTCGAATAGAGCAAAGTGTCTGGTCTTAGTCGTAGGCTAGCAAAATCTGCTGTATATGTGTTTTTTTCAAAGTTTTCCTATGCCGAAACACCTTGGGACGCTCTAGTACTACACCTAGGATATGCTTTGTATAGTTGCTTCCTATTTAACTAGTATACATAAACTTTGTTAAGGTTAACCATAAGCATTCGCATTGTTACCCAATCCTTCTGTACTGTATGCGGCTGTAAAGGGCACTTATAATATTTTGATATTTCCATAGCTTCGGCGTACGAACAGTTAAGTACATGTATATGTTAATATTCGTTTTATTATATATTTATTAAATATTTCAAATCACCCCCAAATTCTCCACCAGAAGACAACCGTTTGATAGTTGTTGTGTTTCGAAACGGTTGCATATATCCATGCATGTAGACAAAAAAAAAACAGGTGAAGCATCATGGAGGCTAGGACCAGAGCTGCCGCTGCTCGTGCTGCTTCAGAAGCAGTAAAATCAACGTCAGTCTTCTGGGTTTTGATCTGGATGTACTTACATCGTCCATAGTGTTGACGCTATCGTATAGAATCGAACGCGCAATAGACAGACAGCAGGAACGGGCAGATCGTTAGTTGGCCCGTCAAAGGGGATCTTCGCCTCTAAAAGAAAACCAAAAGAGGAAAAAGGACAAGACGGCGCAGAAGACACTAAACATGAACAGCAGCAGCCAAACGGTATAATAAGCAGCAGAAGCTATAGAAAGTAAGACTGGTGTGATTCTTCGGTGTCTGCTTTTTCGACTGCCTCAACATTGACAGCCACAAAGAGCTTTACTGCTACCGCTACCTTTTTATCCTTCACTTGCCAGCAGCAGGAAATGAAATCCTGCTCCTTTTGGATCACGCGTTAACGTAGCGCTGATGCAAGCCAATGTAAAAAAGAGATACCGAGTGCTTGTTGTTATTCAGTCAATCGTTAATATTAGTATTACAGCTTTTTTTTTTTGTGTCAATGTAAATACGTGCTCTTTGTCATATCAGTTTATTATTGTTATAACACTCAATTACCCTTTTGCATCTACAAATAAAGTTCGAGGACTGTATACGTAAGCAGATATGTTTTATCTGATCTCTGAGTTAAATCTGGATCGTCATAACTATTCGATAAGAAAGAATGATCACGATTTGTTCGGGTTTTGGAACAGAAGTGGATAAGGAAAACATTTTATCTGAGTGAAGGAATTGTGACTAATAGTAATGTAGTCATGTGAGCAATGTTTCGGCTACTCGGCTAGTTATCAGCATAATAGAGCGGGGTACAGCCATCTTTACATGATTGTTTGACGTTGAGATACTCTTGTTAGCTACGCTTTACACAACAAAGTCAACGTCATAGGCATGATCGTAAATGCAAGCAGACCGTAATGGTCGGACATAGCAGCTCAGCATTACCTTGACAAACGGCAAATGCACTATGCCCAAATCGCTTTGTTCCGATGTCCCTACATCTCCCCTGGATTAAGACTGAAGCTAAAGACATCGTGTAAAACCTCTGTACAGACGTTGCCCTTCCTATTGTTGTCGCAGTGTTGTAACTCATCTTACGAAGTACGAACATTATCGAGCGTTCTATATGTTCAAAGAGGACCGCAGTAAATGAGAGTGTAGTATGTAACATCATTCGAATCCGGCTGTCCTTAGATAGCCTGTGAAATTTTACGGGTGAGAAAAGACTCGTTTTAAGCGCAGCAGAACGATCACTTCACTTGCCCGGTTAGCCCATGACATCACTACGGGGCTGGCCCAGAGACTGGTACTTCTCGGTAGTGGATCTCACTAAACCTAGGCTGAGAGTATGCTATACTGCTCTCTTACGTAATATTTTAGGTTAGCACAACCTGAAATTAAGAATATTTATGCGGTTTGAGATTTCGCCGGGAAGAGGAAAGTAGGTACCTCATTGGCAAAAACGCTCGACTACTTTCTACTTCTATACAATGATATCGCTCGCGTGACGTACAGACTGATGATAGAATTAATACTGGATTCATAATTGCTGGATTGATCTGATTGATAAATTAGTGCGGCATTATAATTAGTATTTGACACATGTAACGCTGCTACAGATCATCGTCTGGAGAAATACGCCGCACACGAATAAGCTACAGAATGGGGCAGATTTATGCGGAAATTTTGCTAAGCCGAATTAAAGTGCATCAGTGATCTCTATAAAAATTTCTAGCAGAAATAATGTCAGTTAGGGTATGAACTTGCCTCACGTAGCGAACATTATTGTTCAACATTTTTTTTTCGATAAATATTTTCTAATAAGAAAAAAAACTATTAGTCCTTACTAATAGGATCGCGAGATTTTTGGTCATGTTATTGGTTAGGAGTGCGAAAGATTTCGTTTTCGCATGCGAGAAAGTCTCGGACTGTATCGTCTATTGCATGATGCAGCGATATCACAGCTTCCACTCAGAAAGTTTGCTATAATTTCATGTAATTAAATAAATTAAACGAAGAACATGCCTGACCTCAAGGTCACATTTTTACTCGGTTCAATACATAGATGTGGGTTAGAGATGGCCTTCTGGGTCGAGTCTGGGTTCAGCACACGCTTCAGCGTTGGAAACAGTCAAAGATCTGTTCGTTCTGACATCGATTCCAAGGAAGCACATTGGTTGAAGCTTCGACTTGTACCTAGGAGACGTACGTGTATCAAGCCAAACTTTGAAAAACGAGAACGAAAAACCCTACTACTGGCCAGACAGCAGACACTGCCGGTGACAAATATTTTTTAGGCCGTTATGGAATACTTCACTTCCGCTTTGGCTATTTCTTTAACTTACAATCATTATGTGTGTACTTTTAATAGAGAAGCTAGCTAAGCAGCGATCGTTTTTTTCTAGTTACCGAATAGATTATATAGTAGATTTTTACAGAGCAAGATATGCTAACTTTTTGTTCGATATTTTGGCTGTATATAAATTTCTTTTGTGATAATGCGAAAAAATGTGTTGTGAACACGGTGTTATTTTCATTATTCAGCGATGGAACGTCTCGACTGAGACGTTATCTAGCGCAAAATTGCTTGCTTCACTATGAGCACTACGTTCAGGCAAACTACAACAAAGGGGAAAGTAAATCTGTTCTTATACTTGCGCCGTATTCCTTCACCTACTGGCATACACTGGAGACTATAGTGGATCTCAATTCAGACGCTTTTTATGAAGTGTCGTTTCACATTAACGAAATAGTAGTAAACCGAAAAAACGATCAAATAAAAAAAAATGACAATAACCGCAAAAGGGTCTTCATAGACTGTCAGCTCTGTGATTTTGTAGAACGGCAACGTTTGGATCTGCACTTCCTTACAATAATACTTGGCTCTGCCTGATCTGTTTGCTTATTATGGCTAACTTGAGTTGTGAGGCGAAAATCTGTGCTACGTTCTAGTATGTATGTACGTACGTACGTACGTTTCATGATAATATCACTGCTGAAATTGCGTGGCATCGGCGTTTCTGCCATCCTCTCTACCCCTAATAGATTAAACTACTATTGGAGGATAGCAGAATACGAAAAATCCAGAAAAAAACGCCGTGTTTTTTTTATTAGGAACTCTTTTGTAGCTTGTCCTTAATGTGTTCCATCGTTAGAGCGCTGGCGACAATGGTAACTTTTGGCGATGACAACAGAACAACGAAGCGGCACTGCGTTGACTCTAAATTGCTTTGTGTGTATCTATGCGGTGTATGAAAAATCTACTAGACACATTGTTAATATTGGTTGGGCGAATCGGTAAAGTGTCGAGTGAAATAAAAGATATATAAAGTTATAAGCTAATGCTCAAATCATATTATGGGGAGTAGATTGGTAGAATTTATTATTTGCTTTCACGAGCGATTCTCACGATGATGTATTTCAATAAAAATGCCGTAGATAGATTCAGCTATGCGGTCTTTGGTAAAATGATTTTCGAGGATATCATGAAAGCGCCTGTCATTTGGAAATTATCTCCACTGCATAGTTCTACGTATGTTCTTCCCATGACCGGCCAAAAAGCGCAAGCGTCTTCGATAGGATGATATAAATCTAAACTAAAAAGATCGATAGTCACCTTCGAATGTATGTATAATTGAATTTGTTTTTTTCGTTAGGATTTGAAGATTATATATAGATATATATTATAAGATTTGAAAGTAGACCAATGGCGGCAAGTACTTCCACAGAGTGAAAAATATTCGCAAATATTAAAAAGTGGTCCAGCCAAAAAATATCTGTATCTGAAGCCCTCAAGGAGGCTTTCTTAATAAAGTTTTAGATCCAATCGGACCAGATTATAGTGAGTTATATACATATATACATATATCTAACTTTGAGCAGGCGCTTCAGGGTCCATCCTTCGGCGTCATTTACTACTTCATAACTTCACTGATATAGATATAAGCATTTAAGTCCACCCTTATTCTTCAGACAACGATTGTCATTACTTCAAAATATTATTAGCAAACCTAAGTAGGGCTGCAGCACTGTAGTAGATCGTCTTAAAGATCACAGAACGGTAAAGAACTAGGTGTTGTTTGTGAACTATTCGAAAAGATTCGGAACACGAAGGTGAAAGAAACTTTTATAAAAGAATCATGATATTTGCACATGATGATACCTGTGTGTAACTTGTTTCTTATCAATAAACGGCACAGATGTTGAAGTTACCTTAATCGAAGTTAGCCTCTCTATTTTACATTCTTTAAAAGGTAAATTGTTGTTGATGCTACAAAGTCGCGTAATGGTTCGGCTAAAATATAGACTATTATAGCTTAATCATGCGTGCCATAATCTCGGCTTGTCTGAAAATTGTCGATAACGTCGTGCTATATAAATCTATTTACAGTAGAGTGTATTTCAAAGAGTGGTTGGGTCGAATGTAATATTTTGACAAAGCATGAGCCGATTATATTAGGCGGACATGCGACTTCGACATTGCGATATCATTGGACAGGAAGCGTTGCTATCGCTCTTACGTCGCTTCGTTCCGCTTTCATAGTTTCTATTCGTCCGCCGAACACAAGCACCCCTTACCTTAATGTGGCGCCAAAATCGAAAATCTAATAGCAAGAACAAGAGTAAGATCATATGTTTGCTCGATTAGGTTTCTTTAGGGTTCTATTCACATTCTACATATACGTACATAGACATGTGTAACTGTATTAACTAAAGTAGGCGCATATGATTTCTTCAACGATATTGCGTGTCCTCGTCTGATATTTTGCTATTTTTCCTATGGCTTGAATTTAGTGGTTAATAGCGTTCTGTGTCGTATCAGTTTGACCAAAACGACCATTGTCGGTCGCATTCATTGACACCTGTGTTATGTCCTCGTCTATCTCAGTTTTTGCTTTCCATTTGACGATGTTTGAGCTCGTGCGGCTGCCTTTAGCGACTCGAGACTTTCGGATTACTCTAACGTCTATTTGCCTGTCACAGCTAGTCGGATAGTCTAGCAATCTCACCGAGGATCTCAGGATTTAATTTTTATCAAGCCAACTTTGCCACCGAATATGACAGTGAGGTCATTATAGTCCAGAGTAAGTGAATAGAAATTATTAACAGAGAGTTTGGTATTTGTAAATCAACAGTAGACAAAAACGACGTCGGACATTTGTAGCAATATCTATATGGTATAAAAGATTATAAAGGACTATCTCATGCGTGTCTCGTTTGCATTTACGTGGAGTAATTAGAGTATTGCGCATTCCACGAATACGCATAATTATAAACGCTATATTCAACACTATTATATATATATATATGAATTGGTGGCCGTTTAATATGGCAGATCGTCTCGACGAAATTTAAATTATCCCGCCACTCTAACGGTTTATATATTTATGTCTAGCTCGGCTTCATGGAGTCACAAAGTATGCGAAGGGCATTTCTCGCATGCATATAGTAATTTCACTGCTGCTGCTGTTGGAAGACTCCCGTTATTCCATGCCGTATAGTGATAATAAGTCCTTAAAATTATGTGCGATATTGGTAGCTTACGATTTGTATTGCATGTAACATGACGGGGTCACAGAGCTGTAATTAACTACTACGTATTAATGCCATGAATTTCATTACACGCACGCAAACCCTCTAGCGCATCAGAAAATTATCCTGCAAATGGCACCAATAAAAAACAAATCTTGTGGATTGGAATTTAAACAAGTTCATGTCGGTCGATCACAATATTTCACTTTGCGGTTTGGAGCACGTTATAAGCCTTCAAACAGGAACTTTTCACAGTAGGCAACAGAAGCATGACCAAGCCATTCCGCTACCGACTCTGAAACAATTAGTTACCTCGTTACTATTTGGGTCCTTTCGATAAGATAGAACAATACGCCTTATTATTATAAATAGCCTATTGCGTAAATGGCCGTCAGCATCATCAGCAGCAGCAGCTCACTTATGCCTGTACCTAGTCAAGGACGATGCGAGCGTTCACCTTGAAAGCACTAGTTTTTGAAGGGTGACACCGTAATGCAACGGCTTAATATAAGAGTTTTGCCTTGTGTACATGTTAACTTTAGTGGCTGTGAAGAGTCACACGTTTGCGCCATTCAAAAACATGGGGCGTGGGCCATAGGACCATAAGAATAAATCTGTACACTTTACGCATGTTTACATAGACTGCGTACCATGGTACTGTTTTCATAGAAGACGTTAATGTCTCTTGAACTATTTAGTTTTTCCTGGCGTTCACTCACATCTATTCGCGTACAATACTAAAAAAAGGAGATTAGTAAGCTATAAACAAACGATGGCCATTGAAACATCAATTTCTATTGTACATCCAAAACAAATATACCATTATGGCGGTAGCTGCGTGTTGCTCGTGTTTGTGGTACTAGAGCGGGGGTGTTCAACTCTAATGGTCATTCTGCTGATCTGGCAGCGAAATTCTAACATAATGCTTCGGCGAAACAAAAAAAAACGCAGCCAATTTATAGGGGGTCTCACTTTTCTGATGCACGATTTTTTTTTGCAAGTATTCCTGCCTCGAGTAATGCAAGTATTCGAGCGGCATAAATCTATTAATTCACGCTTTTCACTTTCCATCACAATTACAGTGGCCGTAAAAACAATGTAAAAGAACGAGACATTGGGCCGACTAGTGAGAAGTATGTATCACATTTGCTTATTTTGCAAATTTTCCACTATGTTTATACTCTCTAAATCAATTTGTTCCTCTACTTTTACGACCACAGCAACAGGGTCCGTTATAAAAGGGCTTAACAACTTAGTGGGGTGTTCCCGCTTAGTGTAAAACAGGATAAATTGTGTTTTAGGTTTATTTAGCTAGAAATGTGATTACCGTTATCCACGATAAGTCAACCATGCGTTTTTAGCTGAAGCAAGATTGCCAACGACGACAGCGCGATTCCATATATCTATACAATTTGTGTTTATAGAATGCTTGAAAATCTCAGCGTTTAAGTAAGCACTGAAATTGAAAAAAGAGTAAGTTTTTTTAGTATTACAACTATCTGTATTTTATTCAGTAATCTTCTATATTTTATTGGCTTTACTGTTTTTCTTTTGTCATCTACTTAGAATCATACCTAATACATAATACGTAATTGCACCGCGATTATCTTGGACAAAGATGACTATTTTCGCGTGTTCTTTAATACTGCGTGTTATCACAAGTGTGCAAGGAAATTTCACACTATTTGAGCACGGGCTTCCATCACAAAACGTCCGTTCACGTCTTAAAAGTGAGTTAGTCCATTGCACAGTTGAGAAGATCTATACATAACGAACGCTTCTGCCTTTTCCCTTCTCTATAAATCACTATTTCTGTGCATCTATATACGTAATTGATTAAGTTACGTGACAAACTGGCAATTATTTGCACCGGTTCCACGATCGCCACATTAATCGAAGATCCTCTAGCTTCACACGTTGATTCAGTAATGCCGCTGCTACTGCTGTTGCCGCTAAATGAGCGCCGTGTCATCGGTCAGAAGTGGATTTTCTTTCTTCGTCACGCTACGCCTACTTGGCCTATCTATCTGCTTGTCTATGGAAGTGTCTTCGGAAGAACAGTGTAGCAAAAAGAATCCTGGGGTGCTCCCGAAGCATCCAGGAAGTAACTAATACCATATACGCGTTGCAAATGGGATTTCCAGCATCAGTGAAAAAACAGTCCGACTCATTCACTTACAAACGGGAAGTTAGTATAAAAAAACGTGTCTCATTTCGCTGCCACACCAGCTGTTGCTATAGGAGCTGAAGCTAGCGCAGGCCCAGCCTGCACTATTAGCAAGCAAACTGCATTGAATGCATACATCCGTATAGTGTAGCAAACGGGCTATAAAACGATGTGAAATTTTGTCAGATTCTGGGTCACGACAATAGCAGTCATTTGATAAGACAGGGAAAAAGAATAACAGTCATAGCTATGCGCAACAACAAGCGACGATGGATCTGTTGACGTTGCATTTATATGTGTTGTTAAGTCTATTTTTCGAAGTTTTTATTTGGATTTCTCGGTTATAGGTTTGGATGATGGCTTCTTTGTGGGGTTTGCTGTTCAACAACAAACCCCACATTAATTGATGATGTAGCTTAAAACGTTCGCGTGTGGTACGCGCCTAATTATGCTCTACACAACATAGAATATAGTTATTCTCTTTTAAAGAAAATGTATCAGTTCTCTCTTAAAATAAAAATGTATAACAAGAAACACTCGTGACCTTGCTGAATGAATGAACGCTGTACCATAAGCTTGGAACAATGATTCGGTATTTATTTTTTATTTATATATTCATTATAAATTTAATTATATGGAAGTGTGAGAGGAACTTAGCTGAGATGTAGTAAAATGCATGCTAACTTTGGTCGCTTCAACGGTCATCGCATTTCGCGTCAGCCAGGCAACCTATGCCATTAACAGAGAGACAATTCATTTACGATCTATTATTAGCTGTTTCGAATAATAATAACAATCGTTTAGGCTTAAATTTCTGGCCGAAAGCAACTTTAGTACCAATATTTCAGTCCCGATGACCGGCTTATAATTGGATCAAGAAAAGCACATGTTTCTATCTCATGTGTTTTATGCGCTGAGTTAGATTGGATAGTACAGGTAACAGAGATGTTCACTTACACGGACAGACTGCATAGAATCGTGATTTCTAAAATAGCTTCTGTTTTAAAATGTTATTTTTTCCGTTTCGCTTAAGTATAATGTATAAAAAGAACAATCGTCAAATGGTCTTTTGTAAGCTGGACATTTTTGTCCGGCCACTCTTTACAAGTTAACATTTAATGGAATAATATAATTTAGTCTCGAAGTTATACTTAAAACAGAAAACTAACTTTCTTGAGAAATAATTTTGACGACCCTCTGCTAAGCTCCTAAAAGAGCAGATTTTGAATTAGACGATGAGCTTCTAAATAATAAAGTACTAAGACCTGATGTTAATATAATTATTAAGAAGTTGCAATCAACTTTTTGTAAATCAATCGTTTTTTTGAAACTGTCCTGATACTGTGTACGGCAGTAAACTGGCGTCACATAAAGACCCGTGCTGTCAATTAACGCTTCGGCTCCCTGCAAGCGCCTTAGCTTTCCTTCCGATTCTTTTTATCGCGTTTCTTCTGTATTCGCTGAAACGTTGGCTTTGGCTGAATAGTGAGTTATCAAATGCGCAGGAACTTTCATCTAAAATGTGGATTTCACATCGAAGCCGGTATCTTTAAGCATTCTGTATATCAGTACATAGTAATGTTGTTGAAGCTTAATAAGGAAGGTTCCCTTACCGTACATTTTTGACCATTTTCACAATTTGTGGTACTAACTTGTTGGACTAGTGAGAAGCTGACGTAAGCCAGACATCTGCAGTCCTAACCCTCCATACTTCACCGGCAGTCGAACCCTACCAAATAGTTGAATCAACTATCATTTCTGTCGAATGATTAAATATCATGGTTTACTCTGCCACCAGTGCTCTGTGTTTTGGACATTTCCGGAATAGCCTTCTTGTTTTGTCTGTTCTCATTAGAACTTCACATATTTAAGCCTTAATACTCTAGTCGGTGCCAGCAGTAGGTCACACTATAACAAACAAATTTCAACTATGCAACTTCGATGATTTTCGAAAAATGGATAATCGACATACAGGCAAATGACCAAAGCTAGCAAATGAGAACAAATGGACGAGAGCTACGCAAGAAGTCGATATAAACAGAGACACAATTAGAACGTGCGAGGCGCACTAGTTCAGTAGGACGATGATGGTATTGGTTGAGCTGATTATGATCGCGTTGACGAACCCGCTCAACTAGACCTCACCGAAGATAGGGACGACGTAACAGAAAAAGATCGTTCGTCTGTGCTATTATCGAGGACAACTAGTGCCCAACTAGCAAAATTGTCTTATGCTTTTCTTTATTCTTCTACCGATATTTTACAGTTTTCGCTTTTGAACGTTTTGGCTGGACTGTCTCGTCCATTGCATATAGTCCAGTGTTGCAGGCCACCCCTGCTCCACGAGGAGCGCGAACGATCATATATCGACACTTGCAAACAAACATCTACACACAGAGAGGCATTACGACCCGACCCTCGAAGCGACCGATCGGCCAGCGGTTCATAATCGTTGTGGTCGCAACGTTAACTCAACGGGTTAACGCATGAAAAAGGGTGCGCTGATTGCGATACGTGAGGTGCGCTCAACTGGGCCGCTTCGCTCGTCGTGAACAAGGGGAAGACGGCACCCCTGCTTCCGTCGGCATTTGTCTCTTCATCGTTCTCGCCAAAGGCTCACAACGCTGCTGTTTAAGACGAGAAAAAATTCAGATGCTGCTGCTCCAGCTGGCGACTGTCTCTTTGACTCTTCGAGCTACGGCCGAGGCAGCGACCGTGGCAACTCTTACCTCGGCTGCTAATGTAGCTGAGAAAGGAGAGTGAAGATGGCTATAGTGGTGTCGAAAAATGAACGAACGGCAAAAATTGCCAAGAGCCGACGAAAAAGAAATACTTGCGGTCAAAAGGTGAACCATCAACTAAACGAAGGCAAGGGGGGGAATAAAGCCTGAAGGGAGAGACGGCCCCAGTTGCGAACGAACAGTCAGCGACCACCATGTTGTTATAATAGCATGTGCTGCCTGTAGGGACCAGTTAGTGCCACGAGACGCAAGTCATTGAGATCGTGAACGTCTGATACATCGCTCATGATACGAGAAGTCACGCCGGAAAAGTGGTTAACAGTTTTTGAACAATCGATGAACAGTTATAAATCACAAGGCGGATGTAAAGAGCAAACCCGTTTCTGTAAATATGAAGGAAGGGAGAATGTTGTTACTTAGCATTAGACCCATGTAATCGAATTGCCTTAACCCAATAAATTTTACTTTGCCCGTTATTTTATTATTCTATAAGTGGTAAACGGTTCAAAGCGTCCCGTTTACAGGAGAATTTCCATCATATCAGTGACTGCGGTATACTGGAGTACGTATGGTTTAAGTTGCGTATATCTCAACGTGGAAATACGTAGTTCAATATAAATGTAGAAACCTGATGAAACCCGTCTGTATATATGTAGAAATATGAAATGCAAAAAACACACGAAACTAAGTAAATAGAAAAAAGCACCGTTAGTTTGCTTGCTTGTGTACATTCAGCGTAGGGGCAGAAGAACTAAAAGGTAATACTTGAGTTCGTGAAAACTTGTCTCAAGCTTATACTTCATTGTGGCTGGGATTACTTTTTATATCATGTACTTCTTTCTACTGTTGTCACAATTTTCCATGAATTGTCTCTATTGTGTCGGCATTTTATCTTGAAACAGTGTGCCCAACGAAATCAGAACACAAACTAAATATCCAGAAATCCATAGCGAAGCTTATCTCAAGTCTTCACCAAGGTATTAGATGTACTTCGTTTTCAAAAACTCTCGTAACCAAATGAGTGCGTAGCATTGCCTTATATAATACCTATAAGTATACATGGTGTTAAGACAAAAATGAAGCTCATAAATCAATCGTTCCGTCTAAATCACGATGGGTATGGCCTTAGACCAAAATGCATTTCTACAGGGTTTAGTCCTATTTTTACACTGGCTCCATACATTCCAACAAAATCTAAACATTCATTAAAATCGAGCGGAATTGGAGTAACACGATAATGGGACCCCTTTATTGGGAGGCTTTTTTTTATTTACCAATTCGTGATTACCATTGACACAGTAGAACTCATCTGACCACTTCATTGAAAAATGCTTTAAGAAGCTATAAGCATGTCTTTAATTAGAAGCACTCAACCTCGGTTCACACCCATATACGGCGATACCAGAAAAATGATAGTTCAATTAGCAATATATGCGGATAGATAGCCTCCGATGATTATGTGCTGCCACCTATCCAACTTACCACAACTGTGGCGCATCGTGAAGCCGTTTAAAACTTTCGAGTTACGGTTCGACTGGTTAGCACTATTTCGTTGGTTCATTCGTCTGGCAAAGCCGCAAACAGTGTCGCTGTCAGTCTGCCCCCGAAATCGACCATGTACCTTCGTTACCTGTAATTTTTTCAAATTGATTTTTCTTCCGACCATGACACGACTGAGGCGATGGCGGTCAACGAAACACTGAAAAGGTATTTATTATTTATGTATTGCTATTCTTTTAGTTGTTTCCTCTTTTCTATTATATTTTGGCGGGCCAGCAAATAAGACAAACGAGGTGTGCACAAAGCACTTTAATAAACCTCATCCGATGTTTTGTGGACGTCAACAAACGGTTCGAACGATAACAGCGGAATTGCTCAAGAGGACTGCCGTCATTGTTGCTTTATCCTGTACATATCTATGCTTCGTAGTTTCACGTTATCGATTCAGCTGCTGATTTGAACGGTGATTGTTTACCTGCTTCTAGAATCATACTTATCCCTCTTTTTTGTCTGTCTCCGCCATGATGATTTCAAGAAGAATTCAACATATATCGTTGCAGAAGCATGACTAGTATGCCTATCTTGATTCTCATGCCCAAATCATTTTCACCTCTGCTTTTTGGCGTTGTCTTTTTTTTATCTAGGATTGCCAGATAGTTAATCGACCCTTCAACACAGACAAGCATTTCTTTATATGTATTTTAAATATCTGGTTTTATTTAACATATGCAAATGGTCAGCTTAGTGGATCCTTAGGTGGCTTGTCGCAAGAGACGCTGACCAGAGATTCCCAAAGTAGAATTAAATTTCTTTTTTTTTTTTATCAATTTGTCAAATTGAATACCTACAGGTCGGTTTTCTTTATCGAAAGGTTGCAACATGTCCTTATTAAACTCATACTTACACAGCTACGAAATATTTGAGACAGCGCATGTTTTTTCAATAAAAGAAATTTCAGGGCTCTGTGGAAGTATTTTTTTTTTTTTGAAAAACCTAAATCTATTTGCTCAGCAGTTAAACGGGGACGGCTTGAGTTTTCACACATGCTTCGTATAGATTTAGTTGAAAAACTTTGATTTGAAATGATTTGTTTTTTTCACTTCTATCCAAACAGAGGGAGGGTGAAGAATGGTTTGCGGGTTGAATATAGTTGTTATCTTATGTCTGGGTTTTCAATAAGAGGTAGAGCAGTGCATTCCACGTCCAGGACAAAGCGCAAATAACATGGGCCTAGTGGAGGGTTGATCTTGTTTTCGGAGAGACTATAATTCATTTTCATTTATTTCATTAACCCCTCAATACGTCCCCTCAAATCAACCTGGATCTTCGACGTACTAATGCACGTACTCGGCTAGCCGCTGGTCAAATGCTAGAGCAATTCGAATATATGTTGATCCGCTAAAATTAGACAATTAGCTGACTCCTGGCTATCGTCAACCCAAAAAAAGCAGAAACCCTGGAACATTAGTACGTTACAGTTGAACTTCTGCGTGGTTCCATTCAAATCGCTTAGCTAGTACGATATATTTTCCTGGCGAGATAATGTAAGAATTAGTATAGCCAAGTTGTCTTATGAAAGTCTAGTCGCCATGTTAGTCATCGTTTTCTGTTGTCTACCTCGTGTATTTCTGTTACTAACATGTATCTTCCAGTGATTTTAGTATATGCTGTGTAATTAACAGTATTCTGTTAATTTATGGATACTGGAGTTGATGTGCATGATCGAATTTATAGCATAGCCACAATGCCATCCTATTTCACGTTTAAGATTTTTCCGTTAACAACGTAATGCTTAATATAGGACGTATTTAAAATTTAGCGCCGTCAGACTGACATCTTCAACTTCAATTGAGATATAGAATCGATCGGAAAGTACAGAGATCATATCTCGGGAATAATCACGTTACTTAGTCTAAATCGAAAGTAGAATGTGCGTCACTAACCTACCAACGGATTAAATGTCAATGTTTTTCTATTTAGCCTGCCAATGCTGCTGGAGACATGCGCTAGCAGTTCTGCATCAAGTGGACTGCTTGGCGGGGCCGTCATGTCGTCGGTACCTCCATCATCGGCGCTTTCCTCTGTCACCATTAACGGAAATTACCTGCATGCAAACGGGGCGGCAGCTTCTGCCCTCACTAAACCCAACGTGAGTACGAGCAGACGGAGCCACTTCAATGACCTCACGGAATAGTTTGAATATGTTCAAATCAGCTTGAGCAAACAATCTCAAGCTCGTAGAAGACCTACAAGTTTTCCCTTCAAAGTAGGTGTTCTCTCCTACGAACTTTTTCAGCATTGGACGACTGTACTGAACAGTGAACTAGATAGATAATAGTTCCGGTTCAGGTTTGTTGTTAGGTTTACGGGCTAGTTAAACTATTCGATATTGAGACTCAGCAGAATACACAAGGAAGCGAGCATAAGGTTTGTACGCACTAAGCAGATATAAATATTAAATTCGGAAAAGATCTATTTATGAATAAATGTATCGCTTCGTTCAGTCTCGTTTTTAAGTAAACTAGCCGTTGTTTCTCGGGTACTGATTCATAAACGTTTGAAATACCTGTTTTATTGGTTTCCTAATAAGAACGCGCTGAAGATTTCGTTTAGCAGACTTATTGGTAGAGGAAAGCAGTTTACTAAACTAGAGCTACCTCTTTTTTCTTTTTTTTTCTAAACTACTCGGCGGAAAAACAAGATTCTTGTTTTCATTCTAAATCAAATAAAATGATCCTAAAATGACACGATGATGTTAACCATTATGTAAAAAATTGTCGTGACTTGCAATTTTCAGTTGGTCACCGTTGTTAAGGTGGGCAGCCCCCCTGCATGGGGTGAGGATGCCCGCTCGTTGACATCATTTCAAACGTTTCCTCGGGCTCACTCGCGAACAACATCGTCCTCTGAATCTCCGGATGCTATTTCAGGTGGCGTTCCGCTGGCGCCTTTAAACCCTTTGTCCGGACCCGACACATCACAGGGCTCAACTACTACTTCATGTAGTACCTCTACCGACAGCTCATCTATACTTACTGTGCTTATTCCTCTGGGAGCAGGAGACCGACGATTCGGTTTCAGTGTAATCGGTGGTGTTGATGAACGATTCGCACCGAAAATCGAGGCAATAAACGCAGGTTTGTACTCATCAGGTTTACAGATAAATGTCTGATGTGCAGAAGAAGTTTACTCACTCTGAGATGTATACATTTTCAATTATAGATCAGGGCTGATCTCTTAGAATTGATGTGTTCGTCACATCCCTATACGGTCGTGATTGTGCTGAGCGCTCAATCAAATAAAATCCGCTGCGTCTGGGTTATTTGGGTTAGAGAAGTAATGATTTATTAATATCAACGATTATTTTATCCACGCAAGCGAAATTAATAATAATTAATAATAATATATTGCAATAATAATTATAATATTGCACGTTTGTCCTTGGTGAACCTCAAGAAAAAACCTGCGGAAACGCGGCCCTCTAGCTCCCTACGACAACTTCCCGGAAGGGTTTGGCAAGATTACGGATGCAAAGATATCTCTGATATCAAAGACACCTTAGATAGGCATAGACACTAGTTTCGGAACAATGTGAAGTAAAAATAACTATGTATGCGGAGTTTTCTAAGAGACAAAAAGCTTCTGTGTAAAGGATCTGCTTGGTCATCCTTTCTTTTCGTACATGCTATACCCGAGTTCCCATTCAGCCAGGTTACCAGTTGAAGAAACCCGTATTTGCGATTCAGCTGACAGTTGTCAATTTGTGACTATTTTAATGTAATCACGTTGCCTAAGTGCCCTGATCCCATTGCTGCCACTCTTCTACCAACTTACACAGTTGCGTAGAGGTAACTTGATGTAATAGCTAGTAATAGATTAGCTAATGACATTAAACAAATAAAAAGAAAAGAAAAAAAATTATGGATGAGTCAACAATTGATACAGATAAATAAAAGCAACTGCATATATGCAGATATAGGAACATAAAATTTACAAAAATGTCATTAATTCGTGATATATAATTATAGTGGTAATTTCACTGGATGTTTCATTTTTATTGGCTCTTCTAAGAGGCTTAGAAGACCCTCCTCTTTTAGCTTTTTTTTTATTTTATTCTATTTAGCCTAAGTATTTTGTTGAATGAACAAATACCATTGGCCAACATTGTGAAACCCTTCATTCGTTTACGCCTGTCAAAATGTATTCTTCTAAATGTAGAAGATAAGATAGATTTCCTAACCTATAACGATAATCGTTTCTCAAAATAGTAATTCCCTAAGGTGTTTCTGAAACTTTCCTAAACTAGTTCAAAGCTAATTGCTATACACTGTAAAGCTATTTTAATATAGATAAAATTTTAGATGGACGACCCAGTTTAGCTAATTAGGTAAACGTAATAGAAAAGCAAAGATTTTAGCGCTACATAATTACCGCATACTCGAATTATTTCTCCGCTCAGTAACTCCTTTTGCCGTGAAACGCTTATTTTATGGGCGGGTAAATTGAGCTGGACTGCGTCCAGAACGTTCGTTGACGACATCTTTGTCTCATCGGTTTCACACGTGGCAAATGTACAATTGACTGTCGCTGAGGCATCCGTATTCAGTAAGCATTGTTCCCTTCGGGTAGGACTAAGTATGTTGCAGACAAATACCTCATACCATTTTGCGTAGGGCTTTTAGTTCTGGAAATGATTCACTCTTTCCTAATACAATTGGATCTACTGCTTTTTTATTGGGTCTTCATAGCCCCGAGTGCTTCTGGACTTTCAAATAATTCTATATATATATACATAGAATCGGTCATACTTGTTTTCCCGTTAAGAGATTTGTTACTCAGGAAGTGTTTCTGGATCAATTGAAAAGGACCGTCGGCGGTCAAACAGGATCCGAAAACAAGTATTTTGAAAAGGAAGAAAAAATCCCAGCAGCACTTTTCAAGACTCAAATAGAAGCTTTTTTGATCATTAGACTGAAAAAGCATCAAGAATATATAATATAATCGCTTTCCTCAGGTTGTTGATTGAGAACAGTCTATGAAAGGTAATTGAAGACAGCCGATGACTTTGATTCATCCTTTCCAAATGGTAGTACTTGTCCCTTCGTTCGGCGCAGAACGCTTGATCCGTGCCAGTACTTTCGCTGATGTACTTTTTGTAGGGAGCATAGGAAAAGTAAGACATTGGAATCAAGGCTAATTTCACTAGTCCCCTCAATGCTGTTCCGTTGAAAGTGCTTATGCACATTTTACTCCTGCCTGAAGAAGTCGATACTTTTCAGTTGTGCGCCGCAGTTTCTGAGCATAACCAGAAGAGTTACTTAATTTCATCTAGGCTTACTGTCTTGTGCTAGTTCTTTATGGCCTTGCTTACGCTGTCAGTTCGTAATTTACCTAGACAGTCTGAAAAAAATACTATGGTTATACTTCTCAATGAGCACCTGGCTTGATCGGCCGGCAGAGTACAAATCTAGCTGTTTGTAGCAGGTTTAATTAGAGCACAGACGGTTTGGAGGGAGGCTAGGTGTAAATTTTCACATGGAGATTCTTCAATACACTGATTATAGACAACGACGTCTACATATGGCGAAGATTATATTTCGCAGATAGAAAAATGAAGAGTGTCTGTATCGGAGGGCCATTGCCGGGTACGCAAAACCTAAGAAAAGTGTTTTAGGGCCTTACTCTGTCCGCCTTTACTCTTGTGGCTTCTTGAAGTTTCTTGAGGCAGAAAACGAAGCAAGATAATAGTAAAATGTGCAGTGGTATCGATATACGAAAGGTTGTTTTGCTACTTCAGGTGCACATAAACTAACGATAACAGGTATGTGCATTACCACCGCTTAATAGTTGCTGAACCTGAAAGCTAAACATGTTACGCTGAAACTTTCAGGATCGCCGGCAGATCGTGCAGACGTCCAGGTTGGCGACGAGATTTTGGAGGTTAACGGACGTTCTCTGGCGCAGTGCACTCACACCGAAGTGATCTCGCATATTCACCAATGTATTCGCGCCCGATGTATACAGCTGAGACTGCAAAGGCGTACAGTGGCAACTAATGGATCCAGTGGAGGAGCTGTAAGAGACTCTTCAGCATCACTGCATAATAAGAACGGCACAAATTCAAGCAATACTTACGCCCTACCCTCGCCACCTCCATTACCCAATCATCCAACAAGTACTTCTGGCAAAGAAGATTCCAACTCGGTTTCTCAAAAGGTTGGCTATTTCTCCATTGTTCTCGTATTGCGTAGGTAATGCTGAGCTGTCATTCGATGTATTTTTCGCTGATAAATATAAAGGCAATAAAGAGGGTCCATCAAACGATCCTGTATAGCCTGATCTCATCCTTAAAATAGGAACGCATACGGGCGAAATGGAATGCGAATGCATACGTAATTAGAAGTCACTGCATAATTGGCAAAAAGTACAGCTGGTTGCAATTCGAAAGGAGTTGTCTGTCTGGAGTGACATTTTGTGATCCATCTCTCGACGTTATCGAACTACGTTAGCCGCTTGTCGGCCGGAAAAAGGTAGAGCAGGTATTCCAAATGTGGAAAACGCCAAAAGCTGGAGAAAATCTGTCGTGGCAGGTTATTTCCGGCCAAGCTGAAAGTTGGTAAATCGCACCTTGTTGTCGAACTCAACCTTGTACGAGAACGATTTTCGTTTCTTTGTACAGTCATAAGTCATTTGTCTATGCTATGCAATAGTTAATCTCATTGATTCAAGGACTCAAAATAGAATCATCATAATAGAGATCGGACATGTGTAAACACAGTGACTAAAGTTTAGTCGAAGTTCTCACGTAATTTAGAGTACAGTGTGATCGCCCTAATAGTCCATGTTTATGCTGAATGACTGAGCTACTAAGACGTAGATCTTCATTTGAGAACTTCTAGCTTAAACGGGAATTAAAAAAAAAGCACATCGAGATTGCTGAATAACTAACTATATTGTCACTGTTTTATCTCAACAAGTCGTTCCTCATGAATTGCGCTTTTCTAAGATGACATATTAGCTTCTACAGTTTTATAAACCTAGCAATTAGTTAATAGGGCAGATCCTAAAGCGATTTTTCGACGCGCCCTTCTCTTTCATCAGCTGTTTTTCTTTACTACTCTGGATAGGCATGCAGGGAAGTAGCCCAAACATCAAATTATCCAAGTAAATGGAACAAACTATGTGTCTGTAACGAATGAAATCGTTTAGGGCAAGGTTTGATGTATACTATGGTCGTCTCTCCCGTCGCCTTTGGTCGAGTCGATTCGCATCTTTCTACATCATACTACTGATTTTCGAACCGCTACATATACCCATTTATTCGTTTCGATTCACTGTATCTTCAGCAGCAGAAGTTCGACATCGCCCTTCTGTCGAAATCGACAACAATGCTGATACCGATGTCAGTGATGATGATGATGTATGTATGTATGTATGTATGTATGTTAGCGCATCTGTGCCTGTTTTTAGTGTACTGGGCGATCCGTCCGCGTCCATATGTGACCATATGCAATGCATAGTTGGCCTACTTCGACCATTCCGTTGACCCGTCGTATTGGTCATTTCCGCTCTTAGCCAACAAGTGTTTTTCTAACAACTCAGCAGGCCGACGTGCGCTGCAGCGACAGCGTTATCAGCGGTGCCACCGTGACGAGGACAACGATGACAAAGCGACGTGGCAGTTTTTGTGACCGCATCGCTTCGGTCCGTCCGTAGAGATATTACCGCGTCCCCAGCAACCTCTTGAAAATTTTCAATTGTTAAGACATACCTTGTATTTCATCGACGTTTAACTGTACAGCCCAACGACCCTACGATTTGGTGGAACGGTACGCTCACATTGACCACACTTTTACGTAAAGAATATACAGGTGAACATATGAGCATAACAGCAAATAGATAGGCTAATACGAGGTCACTCCCTTACCAATTGCTTTTCTTGAATTTTTTCTTGAATAAACCTAGTTATAGGCTGACATATAATGCTTTGTCATCACTTACCGCTATCGATGTTTTAACATTGACATGTATGAGCGTGTCGCTTTTGACTCTATTTTGTTATTGTGGACGGAGTGATGGGAAGACGTTGTGAGGGCTGAGTGATTTTTCTCTGTAATCTTACATCTGCGCATACGATAGCGATGTTCTCAAAACAGGAATGTTCGATCGTGTAGTTGGTATCAGTGCGGTACTGGAATGAATGTGCTCGCGCTGATAGTGATAACGACCGGTCGGTCTATATGACCTGAAATTGACTTACCAGATAGGACATCTTTAATTACACTTAATTGAAGATGTCCTATCTTGTAACGTTCGAATAATTGTCTACATGCGAGAAATATATATGAGTGGGCGGGAAAGCGCATGACTTCAATAATATAACCTGTAGACACTTCTTGCGTCAACCGTAGTTTGTTACAAAGTACACTCGTTTGATAATAAAACATACCTATTTAAAATAGCCGATAAATATAAAAACATCGACGTTATCATGAAAATTTCTCTTGTGCCAGTTGATTCACGTAATGACGTAACCTCCCGTCATGCACGAATCATTTCTATCTGTTAGTACATTTATATAACACTTGAACTACGTTTTTTAGATCATTGCCTGAAGTTGTTAAGGTTGTTGACTACGATCGGGTTGCTACGATCTACCGAGCACATATAGTACGTTACGTTATTTAGAATCATTGTGAACTCGAACCTGCTAAAACTGCTCAACTATAAATCGACAGAAGGTGACTCATCAGCTTCAAACGTTGAATCATCGCGAATACAGATCATTACAGCTGTGGAGTGTTCTACGTTTTTGGCTAAGTGTTACTTTTGTCTATTTTGTTGTTAAACGAGTCCCTTGTTCTGGCACCTCTTTGATTTCAGTAACTGGTATTTGTGTGTATTCGGTAATATTTGACGTATTTGCATGATATGCGTGAACTTCCCTAGGGCTTCAACGGCGTCTGTCGGACTGGGAGAGGAGAGGGGGGAGGGGGAAAGAATCAATTTAAAGACTTAAAAATAGATGCACACGTACTGGCGGACGACAGCAAGCCGATGTCGTTTTCACAGCTATTCTCGCCAGTAGTCTCCTCATTAGTAGGGCTGTTGTATGTCCACACACGTCTGTAGAGCGTGAATTGCATTCGTTGCTTTTGATCACTGAATAGCCATAGTCAATGATGACTGTCACTTGTAAGGCTAGCAATGACGGCAACGGCAGCGGAACACAATATAATTAAGCACGAAACCAACTCAAAACACCGCTACCAGGCCCTGTAATTAGGACAGCAACAAGCAGCATGAGTTGTAGTATCCATTTATCGGCTTTTGGCCTTATCAATCATTTGGGGTGCGCCCTTTTCGTTGGTAATGTCAGTCTATTGTAGGAGGGCTACAGCACTTCATTCCGACAGAGACCTCGCATCATGTCTGATAATGTCAATGTTGTTATTTCGGTTACCTATATACGTGCCTGCGTGCGAATGTGTATCTAAGTTTGCATATGCTCAATAAGTTTGTGGTCATAGCATCGGTGGCTTGACTCGAACAGAAGCTGTTGTTTGTGTCAATCATCGTCAACAGCAAATCGCTACTTACAAACAACGCCGAGTTCCAACTGGATAAGACAAGACATATGTAGGACACCAATAGGGCACCGCCATTATCGTCATCACAATTAGATAAATTATCGGTTCTTTTCCCATCAAGCACCGAGCGAGCAACTTGCGAATAGTCCATGTACACAGAAGAGGTCTTTGTTAACCCACAAAGACCCTGGTTTCTTATTTGCTTCTGATAATCTAAATTTTCAGCCTGCGGTTGGCATTCTTTGATGATCATGAGAACCAGAAATGATCGTTACGTTTACAATATGCTTACTGTGTATGCATAAACAATAGCGAGATGGATGTTCGTGCCACGAGACCATACATCTCATGGCGCTTTCCCTAAACGCGGAAATCGTCTGTGGCCGCCAGCGATTTACTGTGTGTCCATTTTAACAATGATTTATTTCTTGCTTCTTCTTTATGTCCCCAGACTTTCGATGATGTCCTGCCTAGTGTAGTAGACGCGCCTCCGCCTGTAGGCTTCACATCGGACGATCCGCCAGTATCTGGAGCATCGCATCAGAGCAACCCAACACATATTCCCCGCGCGTCATCGCTTCATTTTGGATCAGGCGCAGGAAGCTCTAATGGTGCTGCTCAAGTTCAGCATAATATCCAGCATAGCATTGACGACAACTGCGCAGTCCCACTGCTAGCTCCTCTAACACCTCCAGGACCACTGCATAAAACGATTTCGGAACAAGGGCCATCATTAGCTGGTTCATTATCCATAGTGAAGTCTAATCTGCCGACTAATGCAGCAAAAGCAGGTGATTTGAAGGCAGTGATTTTCCACTACAAATTCCTTTAATGCCACGTCAAAAAGCAGCCATACTCATTCACTTTCCCCCCTTCTTCGTCTGGGTTTGTAGCAAAATAATGAACTTTGGTATGAATAATTAATTTCAGATAATTTATGTTTATGTCAATGGCGAATAAGTCTAAACGTTCTAGCAGTTGGATGGACAGTCACATTATACATTCATGAGACACCTGAAACTTTTCTTGGACTAATATTGAAGGCGGCTTAAGGCTTACTCTGATAGCTGTAAAAAATAAGCATGATTTTTATTGCAGTTTCTCCACCACTGGCGATACCTATCCCGTCACCACGCCGCACCTCGGAAAAGCTATTGAATCGGCCTGTACTGAACAAGGTGGATACTCCCCAGTCACCATTATATAAAAATCTGCAGAGCACACTTGAGTCACAGGGTCCACCTCGATCGCCTCTGGCCAAAAGCCTGTCTTCGCCACCTCAGTCCCCATTGAACACTGTAACCCCAGAATTTCCCCTGGGCTCGCAGCTAGTCCCGCTCAGCTTGCCACCGGCTACAAGGCCGACGCTCGAGCTTAGCTCGGGTGCCCACCGAGAGATGGCCGTGGATGTACCTGATGCATTCGTACCAATGGCGAAACAAGCACCAAGGTGGGCATTGTGTTTGGATCGTAACCCAGATGAACATATGCTAACCTACTATATACGTGCATTCAGTTCAGTTTAGTTTCTTTTCAATAGATGTATTTATATACGATGCACTTTCGCAATTATAAGAGTCAGCAATTAAAACCAAGAGACCGTAATTAATTTCATTTAACTGTATTCCCATACGTATAACTAACTCGAAACAATTTTTCGCGTGTTCTTAGATATCCTCCGATGAAATCCTCGATCGACACTTTGTCGCGAAACACCGAAGTATCGAAAGTGGACACAAAATGTCGCTCACTTAGACCAAATGGGCAGTCATCATCGGGCCCTCAGGGTTTGGCTCAAACGCCTCAGGAACAGCAGATGGAGATGTTCCTTCGTTCATCTATACGGCAATCGAAGAAGTTACGCGAGCTCGAAAAGAGCCCAGCGCCACTTCAGTCGCGAGGTGTAGTGAACAACGCTTTTGAGCCGGAACTAGGCCTCACTTCTCCGCCTCCAGTTCTCCCTGTTCCGCCAGGCAATATTCCGATGGCACCCGCGGCCCCCATCGTTATAGAGCCACAGCTAACAGTTGATGTAACAAAACTCTATAATGTCAGCGCTCTCCAGACGGCATTGAATCGCGTCATTGACTATGTTGGCAAAAACGGATCGTTTGAAGAGGGTTTAGACGTCGAAAAAGTAATAAAACTTCTCGATACAGCGGAGTTCCAAGACTGTTTAGCGGTTACTAATATTATCAAACAGATTTTGTGCTCGCAGGCTTCCCCGCCGACTCCAGTTCGCTGCGATGCCCAGGAGCTATGCGCGCATATTGCCGAAAGCAGCATTAGAGACACAGCAGAAGGACAGGAATTACTAAACATCCTAGGAGATATTAACATGAGTCAATTAATCGACTGCCATGACCGTGTTTCGAAAATATTTGGCGGACCGAAAAATCCCCCGTCTGTCTACACCACACCCGTTATACAAGCACCTATAGTAAGTCTTTAGTGTGGCGTTATGTGTGTGTAGCTGTCAGAAACAAGTGACTTTTCTGGTAAACGGAGACACAGCCAAGTTTGGTGGCATCAGATGCGCTAACATATTCAGAGATCTTGGTTCATCAGATGAGATACTGTCAGTACAACAAGTAGTAGAGTTGTATGCGGACCCCGCTGAGACTGCACACTTATCATTTACCGTATGCAGTATATATGGCAGTGGGCATAAAACATCTTGTTAGACAGATATTACATATGAATTCTGTTGAACGTTCTTGCGCAGGATTATTAGATACTTACGCCTTATAGATAGATACGCCTTATTGTTTTGGGCATAATGGATAATTCATCAAATAATGCCTTCAAGTCGCTCGAGTAAAGAAGCGAATGTAAACAATTTTAATCACTGTTCCCCGCAGCACTCAACACCCTCGCGACAACCCATTGGCTCGACAAATGCTACTCCCAATTCGTCTTCGTGTGCGCCTCAACGCCGTATCATAGAGCCGCCTCCTGAACTTGCAGTACTTATTGACGAGACAGAAAATGGACACGTCATTCACATAGATAAAACGGACGACCCCCTCGGTGCCACTGTCCGTAACGAGGGAGAGTCAATTATTGTTGGCCGGATAATCAAAGGAGGGGCAGCCGAGAAGTCTGGCCTTCTCCATGAGGGCGATGAAATTGTCGCCGTGAATGGCATCGAGATGCGTGGGAAAACTGTGGGGCAGGTCAGTGATGAATTGGCTAGGATGACTGGCCAGCTAAGCTTCCTGATCATTCCTAGTGATCGTTATGCTTCACAACATCACACGCAGCTCACCAGACCGGAAAACCTGACTAGTCAACAACCCGTCATGCACATTAAGGTTAGAAAGAAACTATTTGGCATCAGAGCTCTACCAGAGTTGGTCCGTTACCTTTAAAATAGTGGGCTCAACACCTTTCATTATGAAAGTAGTAGCAATAAAATCAGGAACCGTCAGTTTGGCAACGCCAAAGACAAATAAACTTGAGGCGTTTGTTATTTTTTTTTTTGACTTTTCATAAACAGTAATAGTTGGCAGCTTATTTTTGTTGCCCTGCGTGCGTTCTTATTGTCCTTGTGTTTTTTCAGGCCCATTTTGACTATGATCCTGAAGACGATATGTACATCCCTTGTCGCGAACTGGGAATCGGCTTCAAAAAAGGCGATATTCTTCACGTGATCAATATGGATGATCCGAACTGGTGGCAGGCGTACAAGGACGGCGAAGATGAATCCACCCTCGCGGGGCTTATTCCGTCAAAGAGTTTTCAGCTGCGTCGTGAAGCCATTCGCCAACAACTGATGGGCTATGCCGGTGATGAACGAGGGAGTCAACGAAAGCACCGCTTTCTCTGTACCCCTACTACTGCGAAAAAAACGGGTTCTGCCAGTTTCAATAAAGCTTCTCGTAAGAACTCGAAGGGCAAAATGTACAATGCTGCAACCCGCCCTGATCCCGAAGAGCCCATTCTTTATGAAGAGGTGGGATTATATTATCCTCGGGCTAATTGTAAGAGACCAATCGTGCTTATAGGACCCAGCAATATAGGCAAACACGAACTACGCCAGAGACTCATGGAGGACACGTCAAGATTTGCTGCAGCCATACCACGTGGGTAGCTTTTTTTAGTCTGCCCATGACATAATTTACAAAGCTGCACGCCCGGCCTACTTTCATGTGGTCTTAAGCCTTATAGGTATAGCAGCTTATATTATTGGCGAAGTAATAAGCAAATTTATTATTTTCAGACACTTCCCGCCTTCGAAAGGATAATGAAACAGATGGCGCGGATTACCATTTTATTAGCCGTGCACAATTTGAAAATGATATCCTCAATGGACGTTTTGTGGAGCATGGAGAGTACGAAAGAAATTACTATGGAACAAGCATCCGAGCTATTCGAGCCGTTGTCCTTGCGGGACAAATATGCGTGCTAAACCTGCATCCAGAATCACTCAAGGTACGACCCTAAAATGTAGCTACAAAAATGCTTCTTATCAGTCTCAACATCCAATGAACTAATCATTAAATGGTGCTTTAGCCCATCAAATTTTTTCTATATTGAACAATTCGAACATAGTCTCATTGTTAAATTGATACTCCATTCACATTATGTCACATATTAGCTGCTGTTCTCAGTTAGCTTCTAATACTACATAAGCAGAAATAGGCTAAAATTGTTTTTTTTTTCCATTTAAGATATTGAAACGGTCGGACCTTAAGCCTTACGTAATCTTCATTGCACCGCCATCTCTCGAAAAACTGCGGCAGAATAGGGTAAAAGTTGGGGCCAGCGTTAAGACAGAAGAACTCAAGGAAATTATTGAGAGAGCACGAGACATCGAGGATAGGTGAGAGAATTGTGCCGAATGCAATCTCAATCTGCTTTTTGCTATAATGTTATCAATTTCATGGGACATTTTAAATCACTGTCGGGCCGCAGGAAGGAAAAAACCAAAAAGTGAGGTTTAGACTGATATTTAAGCCATGAGCGAATCATAGTGGAAATTATATTTTTACGCTATGCATTTTTACATACACGAACACCATGCTTATATATTACACTGTATTTATATTACTATACTATACTATATATTTTACTAGCTGTACTATTTTACAGGTACGGAAGTTATTTCGATAGCGTGATCATCAACCATGAACAGGAACGGGCTTATCGAGATCTGCTTAAAGAAATCGCATTTATTGAGCGGGAACCACAATGGGTACCTAAACAATGGCTGGGGTTTGAGTAAGACTAGTCAAAAGCTCTTATGATGGACTCCAGCAAGGTATCGATTGACACTTGGTTTGAACGGAAGAAACGTCCGTTTCTAGATTAGAACTACTGGCGGGTACACTTTACACACGAGTATGTACGACATATGTCTTTAGGATGATGTCCCGCTGAAGTTACTGAGTTTAAATGGCAGGATCTAGGAAATAGGACTATAAGGACTGCAATGACAACAAAAATCACCACATTTCGTGCCTTTATAATAGTGAAGACTAAACGTATTGTCTCTGAATTCTGAACAGAAGGAGAAAAGGAAAAAATAGGACATAGAGGTCTTCTCTGAGGGCATTCAGTGCTAACTTAGAAGTATAAATCTACACTGTCGGGAAAACAGACCGAGAACGCATATCGTTTCATTACAAAAGCATTTATAATCTATGCGCCTACTAAAGTGTACTGTGATTATTTGCCAAGGTAAGTAGTCCTTTGCCTGAGGCATACTCGCCGTGGCTGAACGTCATAGTGTCAAATGCCTTGGTTTTAGTATATAAAAAAATAAATGTACGTAGTGTTTGTTTCATGTGTTGGGGAGTCACTGAGTAACGCGTGATCTCATTACCAACTAATAAAAATTTAGTTTTAATTACAGAGTACTGTAAAGTTACCCGTCGCATCGCAGTGTTAGCCCGATAAGACAGTAAATTATTAGGTCGCGTGTTGGTTTCTCAGTGGCCCGCCCTTCCTAATAGCATGAGCAATTGCGACCAATCTAATATTGTATGTATTGCAACATCAATCGTATGAGACGAACGACACTGTGCCATGAAGATGAACTATTATCATTATTATTATATAGAAAAATAGAGAAATGTAATTTTGTCTTTTAAATAAAGTATAGGAGCTATCCTACAGCAGTGTATGGCCATAACGATGAAAGCACGAGCCAAAACAGGACTCTAGAGGTTAGGCAATGCGGAGAGTGATGACAAAAAGAGCAAGTCGTAGATGCATTGTTCGAAATACTATGCCCAAAATAACATGTCAAGGCAAGGAAAATGCAACAAGAATAACGTATATCCTCGTCGATTTATCAATATAAATATCAAAACCGAGCAAAGTACATATAGGTAGGACTATATTTTGTAAAAAGATCTATATAATGTATGTTCTCAAAACGCATCAACCAAGCGCAGCATCATAGACTGTATTATTATTGCTATTATTAAGTATTGTGGCCCACACACTAGACAATCAAAATAATGGCCCTGGCAATAAGACATTCACTATTAACATAGTTTGTCACCGTAGACAAAGTAAAATACATAAAACGACAAGCGACCCGTTTGTGGTGCTTAGATACCGTTAAAAATGGTACACAGAAATACGAAGCTGATTCACGCATAGCTCTCTATGTAACTTTATTATAACCTTGTTTTTATAATAGACATACATTACGAACAGAATAAAGACGAAGAAAAGAAACAGATCAGATTATGCTTCTCATTATTCTTTATTGCCGATTAAAACGTTCGCTAAATAAAATATGTCCATACAAATTTAGGCAGTAGACATTTAGGTGACACCAGTTGACTGAAGTTGTAGATTTTTTTAAAATTAGAAATCAGATGCGACATTTTGTGTTCCATAGTTGAGGAAGATATTATTGTTGTCAATATGGTTACGATAATTACTAGGTTAAACTCGCTTCTGCCACACAGTGACGCCGTATAAGTTTTTATTATAATTTCTCAGGACTCTAACATTAGACTGTGCTAAAACTATTTTATCGACAAACGGTAGTTTCCTCACTGCGCGCATCTGCTCTTTTTTTTTTTACCAATATTGACAAACAATTTATCAGCAACTTCAGTTCAGTTGAAAGGTAAGCTCATAGGGCTTTTGAGCGAACACGGCCAAAATTTACCAGTTACCCTATTTCATGCTGGCAGGCACTTACGAAAGAAAATCTGTAAGTCATAGGGCGTTTTGCCTTGCTGCTCGTAGACTGTCACCCGTTGTAACCTTATGCATTTCACATTTCCTCTATGACCCTGGGCTTGCCTCCAGTCACATCTATTGCACGAAGTACAGAGGGAAAAACAGTCTGTAACATCCACAACGTAACATGTGTGCACTTTGCAAATGCAAGTTCCTCGAGTAATGTTCTTCTGTCGAGCAAACATCAGGAGTACCCGGTACTGGGTATCGTAGTATCTTTTTTTTTTGATCACTGAAGATAGTAGCCATGTGTTTAAGAAGGAAATAGCAGTGTAGCACGGTAAGACATAGGGAAATTACACTTAACAAGCTCACATTATTATATCTATTTATTTTAGTTCAGTTATTGTTTATACTACTCTGTATGGTGTTAATCTGAAAGAACCTAATAAACAAAGGCTGGTTATATTCTGTTCCTACATATGAGCCATATGCAATTTGTTTAGGATAGACATAGGATTATGAAATTCTCAGACAATTCAGAGTGAGTTGTTTTCAAAGTTCATGTCACAAGATGAAAATGTCAAATTTGTAATGAACGAACAAACTATTTTGAACTTTCTCCATCGTTACGGTCAGCGCCACCGAATATCTAGTTTCTCATGTGAAATGCGCGCCAACTTTCAAACGGGTACCAGAACATATGCTTTTTGTTTGTAAACAAAAATATCGAATATGAAAAACTGATGTTCAACAAATTCAAAAGTAAATTCATGACAAAGTTTCTTTTAAACCAATGATGACGATGACAAAATTGTCACGATTCCTCACTGAGGTGGGTGAGGCTTGCCGACTCTGGAGTACAAACGGTGGCAAAGCCTCACTAAAAGCGAACGAAGAAGGGTGAGTGAGTATGACGCACATGCTTTATTCTAACTTCAAGCGAAACAAGTTACTATTATTATTATTATTATTACTATTAGTTATTATGTCTATAAACGAGATATACGTATGTTTCATGCCATTGCTTCAATGAAGTATCTATTCAAAGAATCGCCCACAGCGCGGGTGGCAAGTTTGGTTGATAGATAATTTCGATGACAACAGTCGAACTTAACCTGTAAAGACAGTAAGATTCTCAAATTAACATAGTAATCATACAATGTTGTTGATTAATTGCAGACGCGAAAATATCATTAAGTAGCTCCTAATGTTATACCGGTACCAATATAATTATCGGTATCATGAGGGAATTAGTCGACGCCGTATCAAGCCAAAAAAGTGGAGTACATTCTGGCTGATGTTAATTCGAACACTCATTTTCATTAAATGATTATTCTGTTTTTTGACGGGAAGTAACGTCAACCAAATGATTTATGTTGTTATTGATTACTAAATTGTTTGACAGTCATCTTTGTTGACTATAATGATTTTTAGAGCAGATTGTTGTCTGTAATAAAGCCTATATATATATATATATGAAAATTCATAGATTTCACAGAATACTTGTGTTGAAAAACATTATTATGAACTAGACATGCTAGACAAAGCTTTCATATCGATGTTGATGATGAATAACGTTTTGTTTTAAACAGAGCGCAGTTTTGTGAACGTTGAAATAATACATTGAGTTTCAACTTAACTGTTAGCTGTCGGTATCTTGTTAGCATGACAGGTCAACCAGTGAGGCGTTCTCGAGCTGCCATTAATTCGCTGCAGCAAAAATCGTCAATGATATCTGTACCGAAAGCGCCGAAGAAACCGCCAAATGCATACATCGCCTTCGCAGCAGCGGCACGGGAAGGGATTATACTGAAAAATCCCGGTATTTCATTTACTGATGTTGCGAAACGTCTGGGCGCGGAGTGGAAAGGTCTCAACACACGGCAACGAGAGGCAAGCGCCATAATTTTCATTTTAAATTTGACCCATTTTCAAAAATGGTGTGATATCGAGTGATTTAGATCACAGAAACATCAAGTACGGCAGAAAAGTATTAAACGCTTGAAACAGGCGGTTAGAAAAGGTTTAAACGATGTAAAGCGTAAGTGGTGTTAATTTTATAACGGCACCTCTAAACGAGCCATTACACAATGTTCGTAAGCAAAGAAATATAGAAATACCTTAGGAAAAAGAGAAGGTTAGCGGTCATTATGAGATGGAAAGGCGTTGTTACGCAGTTTACTCATTCTAAGTTACGATAAGCTTGCAACGGGTAATATGGTACTGGCTACTCATAGGTGTATATGCAGGAGGCGAAAGAAGCGGCTAAGAAGTATGTAAGTGCGAGTGAAGCCTACCGCTCGAGTCTTACTCCAGAGCAAATTGAAGCCAAAACAAAGCTAGAAATCGAAGAGAAACTGAGACAGTCTAAGAGGAAATTGGCTGTATTAGAGAAACAGCTAAAAAAACCCAGCAAGCCCGGCAATGTATTTGCGTTCTTCATGAAAGAAAGCTTTAGTGGACAAATGAACGTAAGTAATGCATAAAAGTAATACATATATTTGTACAGGTGTGTAGTATATGTGTGTGTATGTGTAAAAACATGTTTTGTTAGTAATTCCTGATAAAGAACTAAAATAAATTTGGTTAAGTAAATGAAAATATAAGCAATATCTAGTTATTTTCGAAGTCCAGAGGAAGCTTAGGCCATGTGGCATTTTTTTTTGCTGTTTAGACACACATAATCATCTTGATATTGGACTTACGCTATGTCTTAATATATGGAACATTATAGTGTCTAACTACGAAAAACAATTATTGGATTGAAAATGTTTAAAATTTTAACACGAACAGCCAGTGGAGTGGATGTCGCGTCTGTTGAACGACGTTATCAGCCAGCTTAACAAGTTAGCTCATCACATAGTTTACTTCGTAAGGATTATGGATTCGCTTCGTACGTTTTTCAGGATAAGGAAAACCTACGAGCCGTGGCTGATCGGTGGAAAAACATATCTGATGATAAGAAACAAGTGTACATTGATAAAGCCAAAGAAGCACTAATGAGGTATAACCATGAGCTGGAACTTTGGACGAATAAGATGGAAGAATCTAAGAAATACTCGGAAAAGCTGTCCGTTCTTCAGGGTACCATTTCAGAACTCAAAGACCAGCTCCGCAACTTTAAGTAGGACTAGGAAGCAGGCCATATTTAGATGTCAATATTCAAAGTAACATTCGTTGAAAGGCAAGAGGAGCAGTGGTAACCGCAAAATCTTAAGCGGCTCCATAGAAAGGACAAGCTTCATAAAGGAAAAAATCTGATGCAAAAGTAAAATGGCGGATTCGACATGGCTCTGATCTCGCAGAAAAGGCAGTAGAGTAGGTTTTATCTTTAAGTAGCGGAATCCAAATCACTTACAGAGAAATCGTTAGAGCAGATCCAATGCTAATACTGGTGCTTTAAAAAGATCAGATCGTGACTCCGGCCCTGGTGAATACCATCGCAAGTCATTTCTGTTCCGAAATTCACATGCCATTTAGCCTCATGTCAAGTAGTCCTATGGAACACCAACTGAAGTTAGGCAACTTCGAACTTCACACTAACAGTATAATATTTTTGTTTTCTCGTTTTTCAAATAGATCTGTGGATGTTCACGTATATATTCAAAATCAAAATAAAGAAAAAATAGAAAGGCATAACAAGGATTTTTAAAGAGCAATAAATCTTGCTTAAAATACAACTAGCTCATTAAGGGTTTAATGTCCATAAAAGGCTCCGACATTCTGTAAGATAGTTGTTTTACTTTCTTCTTTTTATTTGTACAGAAATTCACCACCAATAAAGCATAAGTCATATAACTTAACGTTAACTTTAAGTTTATTAAGACGATAATAATAATGCGTTCAATGAATACCTTGTTCTAAAACTTAGACTAGGTTGTAAACTCTGAGCCTTGAGTCGGTTATGCATTAGGTAATTTAGAACACGATCGTTGCCTTGTCCTTTCTAAAGTGACTTAGAGAAGTGGTCCAGTGTTTACGGTCCATAGCTTTCCACTGTGCCCCGTCGAAGAGGACATCATAGTTGCATTTATAGAATTGGTAGCTGTATTGCATGCGTATTTTCTGCGTAGATTCTGTTTCGCGGATCGAATTAAAGTACGAATTTGTATTAGGCACAGTTTTATATTCCCATTTTAAATGATAATAATAGTAATATAAATACAGACGCATCCGCTTCACTAATTGTTACTAGTAAGGCTCTTGTGGCCCCCAAGGAACAAGAGCGATAGCACGCATACCAAAGATATCGTATCTTAATCATTATGATGGTATGTGTTCAAGTCATAAGGCTAAAGCGTAAAGTACTGCACTTGCTATTACTACTATTTTTCGTAAATAGTTAGAACAGTGCTTAAAGCTGAGTTGACCGCTTCTCGGATTCACAGTAGAGAATTATCTTTGGACCATTTTTGCAGCAATTCAAATAATTGTTAACAATAAATTAACAATTTTGCAATATGCTAATTTTAGCTGTGTCGTATTCATTTTAAAAAGGCTTAGATAGTATTCCGATATACATCTGTTTACAGCTGCACCGCTCACAGTAGATAACTGTGATCCAGTAAACTTGCTTTTTTTGGTCAAACATAAACGACATTTGGAAATTCAGCCATTTTGCAACAGTTCATTTTAGTATATATATCAAAGAATCGTGCTATTAGGCGTCACAATACCACATTTTGCAAAGATTGTTTTTATAAAAAAAGAGTAATTTCATGTGATGTGTACATCTTCAGATAAGTTTGTTGCCGGCAACACCAACGTTATACATAATAACAGGGGCTAATTTTACGAGTTGGTAAAAATATCTTCACACATTTTTCTATTTCATATAAAATTCTTGCAATACATTTGTATTCGCGCCGTTTGTCAGTTGCATGTTAACTAATAAAGGGTGCATTTCATCTCGGCCGAGTTGTATATTTATTTTCTAAGCATGCTAATTATGTGACATATGTTCATATCAGCTGTTATGGCCTGCTATGCATTATGGCCAGGTGAACAAACGAGTTGACTCACCGTAATTTGTCTTCAATAAAGCGTTACCTTTCCAGTGCGAATTTATAAGAAGAAGACGCATGTTCAGAATTAGAAGCTAGTTAAACCAAGGAACTACATCTCCCTTTTTAAACGCAATCTCTTTCAATCGACCTTTATACCGTTTTCATAAAAGCTCTTTTTCACATTAAGATAACCTGCAATATAGATTACAAATGCTTGGAAAAAAAACTGGACACTTTTTTAGATCTGTTTCAAGCCATATAAGTGGGTTTTCATAGTTACAGTAAAACCCATGTAAAGTACGCATTCATTTATGCAGTTCTGCGTCTACTTCGAAATAGGACGTCACTGACATGGTGGCGCCCTCTACAAATAATGCGCATTCGCCTTGTTGTTCTATGGGTGCGCCATTAGAGCAGCGACAGTTTCGTGAACTGAGATAGTAAGATCTAACAGAAAATGGCCTTTTTTAAACTTCAGAGAGGCTTACAGGCCATACAAATTTCCTTGAGGACGTCCAGTAACAGGTAAATGTTCGGTTAAAAGACCAACCAAGTAGTTGAGCCTATTTTTAAGAAATACATTCGGTCTTCCGCAAGTCAACTTTGCGCACTTTTTATTGTGATACTATTGGTAGAGCAAAGAATCGATAACATTCTGACTTAGTTATTATCATAAATGAAAACTTGTTCATTATTTAACCAACAAAAGATGTGTTGTGTGAATAAATCAGCGGCTGTTTCTGTGCTTGTGAACATACTTGACAATGGTCAGAGCCAGGCTTCGCAAACATAATGAAGCTGAGGCAATGTTAAAAACATGTTTCCGTTTTTCATGAGTGCATAACGTGCCTTAAAGCAAACGGTAACCTAGGGAATGCTCAGTTTCTTCCCTGCACATTATTCTTAGGGTTCTACCCAAAAGAAGCGTTTTAGTGAAATTTACATATTAATAATGACAATTCAATATTATCTGTCGATTTTGTATTATTACCTTAATCAAGGAGCTTAGGATGCTCGCACACACAACTGAATACACTGCTGTATTTTGTACCGGATTGCATACTCACAAATTCTGGATTTAGCTTTACATATCAAATTTCGTAGTATACTACGAATGCTATATATTCGAGTTTACTTAAAACCCATATTGTTAAGGATTAAGGATATAATATTAAATGCATTAAAATTTCAATTATATCGATTTTGAACGTTTAGTCAACCAGCTTATGCCTCGACAGTCAAGAACACGGTCACTTCCTCGAAACATTTATTTATTAACTATTTTCTATTGAAGGACAACTAAATGCCTTTATTTTTAGCAGTGGCATCTAGCGCTAAACAGTATTTGTCCGGTTTTGACTACACCTTTCCATGTGTCTCAAAATGTTAGTCATCCACATTAACGCTCTAGTATAACAGGAATTTTAATAATGCTCAATAGAAGAGATACTGAAAATCTTTTTTAACTCTGGCACGTTGACGTACAAAGCATTACGAATTTACTGGCTGCTCGTCTGCTAGCCACTAGCCGCCAACAAAGATCTTTGACGAGCGCCCTCAAAGCACCAAAAAGGCCACAAAATGCCTTTATGCTCTTCGCAGCGGAATTGAGGTCAAAAGTTATAGCGGAGAATCCTGGAATAAAAGTCGTTGACATAATGAAACATATTGGCTCGGAGTGGAATAGTCTCTCGGAGCAGCATCGCGAGGTAAGCTTCTTTACAACTGTTCGTATTCAGTTAAAGCTTCGTCTTATATCGCATCGTTATTAATCATTTTCATAACAAATTATATATATATATATATAATATTTAAGTCAATTTCTATGGTACTCACGACAAGTAAATGTCACTTATGTTGTATTCCTGAGGCACAACATTGTAGTTTATATATATCTGTAGCAATGGAAACATCGACTTAACAATTCTAAAATTTGTTTAAAAGCGCCTACTTCGCACATTAATAGAAATAGATCCCGTCGATGTGGTTCGTACAAAGTCTTCTGTGTTAATTCGACTTGTTTTGTCTCTATATGAATACTTTCCGTGTTTGGTTGACACGTATTGCCGGGTTTTACTGAACTTTAGGCAGGGCAAAATATGTTGAAACTCAAGGCCGAATTCTATGTTGGATTTGCTAACAAATTGCAGCATTTTTCATATCAAAATTATTAACCCATCCTGTATTGTTGGAGGCGAAGATCTTTAGATTTAAGCAGACGACACTTTTGTTTTATTTGTGCACACCTCTAATTTTTCCAGCGATATTATCAACGGGCAAAGGATGCAGCTGTCCAATACTCAAATTTGCGCGAGAGCTTCCTTTCGAGTCTGACTCCAGAACAGCTTCGAGAGCATAAAAACATGTCCGTCGAAAAAAAGCTGAGGCAGTCCAAGAAGAAGCTTTCCGCGTTAGAAAAACAGCTCGAAAAACCACTTCCTCCACCTAATGCTTATAGACTTTTTGTTCGGGATATGATGCAGAATTCAGTAAGTACTACCGCCAAAAATGTAATCAATTCCATTTACCTCTCGAATTATTCTGTACGTACCTCAAAAAAGTATAGTGGAAACTCTGTACAAATTGAATTTCTATGTCATCTCTATTATGCCTCTAATCCATGGTTGAATGCGTGTCGTACCGCTACCAGAAGGAATTTGAATATTTTAGAGCTATCACCCATTGTTGGAAATGGGCGCGACGTTTAAAGTATGATTATACCTTATTATTGTGGCTCTATGGAAATCATCTTGAAAGATACGCTACATTTGTGAATGTTTATGATGTTGCCTTTGTGGTAATCAGACTTATTTTTCAGCTTTCTTTATCACTGCGTGTATATAAACATATTTAGAAATTGTATGTTTCCCCTTTAATGGCGTATAGTTAGCTAATCTTGTGTATTGATGGGATTAAGGTGAGAGACAATTAATTTTTGTCGTGAAAGCGTCGGAATCGGAAAAGTATCTACCAAAGTAGAGAGACTGCAGTTTACCGAGTTTCACCGGGAGTTGTTATTTCGATGATTTTCTACGATATATAGATCTATTTTTGTCATTGTCGATTCCTCTTGCAGGACAGTGATAGCACTGTGATTTCCAATGTCGCACCTCAATGGAAGCTGATGTCAAATGAAAAAAAACAAGTTTACGTAAGTCGGGCTAATAAGGAAAAGGAAGCGTACCAGAAGAACTTAGAGGCATGGACCAAGCGTATACAGAAATCGGCGCATGTAGAACAACTTGATGTCCTTAAGGATTCGATTGAGCAACTCAAAGAGAAGTTACGGTTATCCAAATAACAATGGGAGGCGGAGCTCTGCCAGGCAGCTCTGCTTAAAGCGACATCAGGTCAGCAAGCGGCACTAGAAGAAGCGGATTTTAAAGAGCTCGTCAAAGAATACAAAATAATGGTTGATACCAGAGAAACAGTTAGTCGTTCAGTGGACGAAGACCTAAAAGAAATTTGCAAGTTTGAGGCTGCCAAGCGCATTGTGTACGTGAGTAAGCCGAAGTCGACAACGCGATTATTAAATAACACCGCTACTACAGGGTCGCTGATGAAAACAAATTTGAAAGTGGCAGTAGACAAGAAAATGGCAAATGTTACAGTTGTCCAAAATAACGTTGCCTTACCCGATGTTGACAAAAGTAAAACTAATGTTACGATTTCGGCGGAGGAAAGTATTACGGACACTACCGATATGATTTGCAAAGATAAGGTGACAATGGATAGAAAAGATCATCTAGTATGTTTCGGAGTCTATATAACGCCCTACAAAAGTACGCAGAAGAATCAACGATGTGTTGCTTTCATAGAGAATCCTGAAAAAAAAAAAATTCTAGACTCAAACGCCACAGTGACTGAAAATGTGTACCACAGCATGGATGTGAAAAGCACTATGATCACAGCAGCCAATATTTTACCTTATGAGAAAATAGAACCAGAAAGTTTATTTCAGCGATCATTCGGCTCCCCGATGAATTATGGTAGTAGTGAGGCGAGTTTTCCTAAAGAAGCTACATTTAAGATCCTCATTGGAGATTCAGTTGACTCGGTGTCGGAAAATAATATATCAGGAACATCAGAAGATTTGGATGTCACTGCAGAGTTGGCCATGTCATCTGTCGAAAATTATGATATCAGCACTGAAGTGGTACTTAAAAGAAGTATTTCTTTCACTTTAAAAAATAACGCCCAAGACTCAAATATTTCAAAATTAGCTAACAAGTGCATCACAGCCCTTAACCAAAACTCCGAAAATGTCCCGGACGACCGTGTCAAGCTTTCGGCAGGTATGAGCTGCGATGCAGTACTACAAAATGAAGGAACATTGGATAAGGGAATACCTAAACAAAAACCAGACGGTTCGGTCATAGAAGGTGACTCGTATTCTAAAACTTCATCAGAAGATTCAGAGTCTCCTGAGGTAGTGGGGTGGCACCGAAACGATAAAAATAAGGAGCTGATGTTGCATTCTTTAGACCAAAACAAGCCAACTGATGAACTGTGTGAGGTCACGTCGGAAGTAACTGTTTGCAGAGGTTTAAAACAAGCTTCAAACATTTTTCGAACTCAATTTGAGCATCCGTTTATGAATGCTTACGTCAGGTCAGCAAGTGTACAATGGGATCCAAACTTTGGCGAATTATTAGTCAAATCTCCGTTTCTACAGGCGGGCCTTGACGGAAAAGCTTTGAATATGGAAACACCTGGTAAAAAAACAGACACCGCAGTGTCTAATGAGAGCATTTCTGATACGATGCTACAAGGTGCCAACTCCACTGAACTATCAGTAAAGCCATCTGTCCCTAAAAATTTGTGGTTTGTATCGTTAATCAGAGAGCCATTTGATCTCAACTTGTGCCGAAGGGAACAGCCAATCTACAAAATAGCTAATCAGACCGAAGATACTTTAGCTAAGCAGGATACGTCTACGCCAACTTCGAAAGGAATGTTTTCTTTTTCTAATACGTGTATCGATCAAAAGCCTCATGTTTCTGTTATACCCGTTTCAGCCTCGCCTGTCGTTCATGAAACGAAGGAGTCTACTTCTGCGCCCTTAGACGAAGCAGATTCGAAATCGGTAGGCGACTCAGTATTCGTAAGAACGTCGTTGTCTTTACCATCATGGCATACTGTCGTCTCTGCCGTTTCGTCATCAACTATACATACACAGTTTTCAGGCCTACAAGTCCGCCGGGTTCCAAACTATATTCCTCCTCACGCCAGACGTCTGCACGAACGTCTTGTCGAGACGGATATCAGGGCCCTTCAAAAGATCTCATGGCACGACAAAGCAAATATGTATATCCTAGCTCACTACACTAAAATGATGAATTCGTCGTAGTTCACAACCAACCGCTTCACAAAAATCGCTTTGATCTAGATGTTCGCTATTCAGCAGACGCTGTCCGGCATTATGTAGCATACTGTGTAAGAAAGTCTTAATTTTCTTTGTAATTTCTCGTTCGCTAAGCTAAACAACTATGTAAGCCCTCCAAAATGCACGTAGCACATTATGTATGTCAAATAAACACAATAATGAAAACAACCTGTGAATATTTTTTAGCAGATTCTAGCAGGATTATAATAATAATCATAACAATAGTGTGACCTTGAAAGATTCCGCCACTTTGTGTAATACCAAATGGGCTGTAAGTTAGACCCACTCAAAAGCCTAATTAGATTTTAATCCGAGTAAATTTAAATTGTCTTGAGCAATGTGTGTGCGGGGTACTCACGATAAGAAGAAATACATTGAGTTACTCCGTACGCGCGGCCTTCTTTGATATCATAGTTATAATAAGAATTTAATTCTTGGATCGCTTCCTCTTAAGCCGAGCATATAACCGCATTCTTAGCGCATACTTTGAAATGTATGTAGTGTAATATTCGCTGTTTTATGCAGTTCATGATTCTTGTTAATGGATTTACTATTGGGTGAGCATACACAAGCTTGTTGTTCTGTCTCTCGTAAACGGCGTAGGTCCATGTTTGCATGTATGTACGCTTTTGCATAATAAGAGTGTTAACATTCATATAGACTTAAGATTAACAGAAGATGGGATTCTAGGATGCTCTTAATTGTGAATCCTGCGAACTTATAAGCTACTATCTGATTATATTACACATTATAAAAGAATGTGTCTTTCCTTGAACTATTATTCGCATACAACACATACGTTCCGCACTATATGAGAATGTTTTTCCCTTTTTAAAACCCATCGATCATTTTTCCAGTACCTTTGAGGATTATGGCACTCCAAATGCAATTACGATTCGTCCGATATTACGAAGATTACTCATCCAGCGACGCCAGCCAGTACTTCCAGTTGAGAAACACGGGACTTCCTCAATGCGGAAATTATTTCATCATATTCTACACGATGTGTTATAATATTTTTTATATTTTGTTATTTCGGTGCTGTAATTTCTAATTCTTTGTGCTTGTTGGAACACAACGTTTTTGTTCTCAAATAACGAATAGCGTACATTAGAATTTTCAGCTAGGCTTAATGTCTCATTGTAAACTGCAAAAACTTTTCCTGAATAGCGGAGATCTTGGCTTCACAACATGCCAAGCATTTTTTTTATGTCACGATCAGGGAGGGTACATTATTATTTGGTTCGTATTTTCTTATATTTCAGATACCACATAAGTCTTGATTGTACAGTCTGAGTGTTCACCTACCTATCAGATGGTGTATGTATAAATGTTAGGTTTGTTTTTCGTGAGTTTAGGTACCTATCTTTACAATCCAGGGAGAAAGATCTTGCATGCGGAGGTCTCAAACCTGAATTTTTTTACTTGCCATCATAACTGGTAGTATTGGGGCCAAAAGCTGGTGCTACGTGAATTATAATGGATACGGAGTCCGACAGAATATGATGTAGCTACTCAGATAATGATATTTTATTTGTTTTGTCCGGCTCTTATACGTTAGGATTTATTTTAGATCGCGGCTCGCAGCACGAAACAAAAAAACATCTACGCCCGAATTCAAACGCAGGCCACCACGCATCACTAAGCTTAGCAAGCAAACACGTTACACACTGCGCTATCACAAAGAGGAATGTTAATAGCGCTAGTATTTACGATTTTTTTTAAATATATCGTCTTCACCATGATGTCGTTTCATGAAGCCAAGCCTGCATATGAAAATCGTTAAAAAAAATCCCGGCCGTTTAATAAATAGCCTATATATCAATACTAATATCACTTATGTCACTGCTCATACTGTTTTAAGAAGCAATCAAGGATTTAATCCAGCATTTTGCACCACAACTGCATTCGTTACATTTTTAAATTTTAAATTTGGAAAGATCCCGTTAATACTATACGGAGGCTGAAATAGGATTAGACTGATTCTTTTCAGTAAAATTTCATTTTATTTTGAAACGTATATAGAGACACACCTGATCCAAAACGCGTTGAACGTGAGGTAGACAGACCAATTTACAGTGCTCACCATATACTGGTAATGTATAAAAAAAGGCAAGGGTAGCTTTACATTACGGTCATACAGTGCACTTTTGCATCGCCTAGTACTGTTTTAAAACCTATATGGCGTTTCGAAAATAGAGATCATCTAGGTAATGAATAATGCATTCAGTAAAGGGTCGACAAGCAGGATTATTTGGCTCCGACTTCAACTGTCGTCTAAGCCAGATTTGATTTTTCTATGATTGATTCTTGTCAATCATGGTTACTTTCGCGATTCTCCAGTGTTTAGTTTATGATATGACCACGTCGGAGAATTTGACGAGAAGTGGTGCGGTTCTTTGTGTGTGTACTGCCACGTTCAGATTTCAGGCAAAACGGAACTTCTGGGACTTGATTTTAAAATTTACCGTTTATTCCTTGATATAATCGTATATTACATAGAATGGACGTGAAATTGCGAAGAAAAATCTGCTTTGCGTCTTTTACCCGATCCAAAGGGTGCGAATAGCTTGTCATCTCTCTTTTGTCATTTATTTTACGTCACGGTGTTCTGAAATCCGCTCACTAATATCACCTATTCTCGGAAAACTTGCTTTGATAGTAACTAATCATATTTTAGAAGACCGAGCTAGAGATATTTACGGATGCTTCCTCCCTGATGGAAGATACCCTTTCTCCTTTTGGATACCTTTTATATCCTGGTCTTCGTTACTTCTCTGCACTGGCATGAGTAGACGAATTGCAATATAAATGCTAACTCGGTAACAGCACGACTGGCAGTAGAGGGTTGTTGACTCAAGGCTAGGGGTTCGTTAAACAGTTTCTCTGTTTCAAACGAAGCGGAGCGGCAAAAGGAGCAACCAACTTCTGTTAGGCTTTGCCGATTACTTTTGTAGGAATTAGGACACCGCAAGCCGAAAGCCAGTCATAGTGGTCTCAAATAGGAAGCAGAAGAATCGGACACAGCAGAGACAGGAGTGAGAATGGAAGCTCGTGCCTCCATCTTATTATACGTAAAGGAAACGAAGCATAGCCATTTTCCAGTCTGTCGCTTGGCTATCTCGGGTATCTGTGATATCGGGTGTCGAGAATTAGTTATCAATGTAGCGTTATCCTAGCAGAAAATTGCTTGTTTCGATGAGGTATGTGTGAGCCATTCTTATACTCAGACACTCTACTATTTTTGATTTTAGTAACAATGAGTTCTATGAAATGTCTATGTTTAATTTTTGCGCGCAAAAAACATCTAGCTAGCTTAAAAAGAAATGACTGGTAGTCATTTCTTTTTAAGCTAAATTCTACTAGCTATGTCTTGTTTTGATATTAAAACAAATCGTGCTTTAATTCTTGATCAAAAACACCATGTTTGTTATAGTCAACTTCCCTAAGGCCACACGGGTTTTAGAAATAATTTATGTCAATTCACGACCTTTTCCCACTATGAGCAGGAACCAAATTCTGATCTCGCATTTTCAATTAACGTATTCCATATATTGATAAGTTACTATCAGTGAAAGCATCGGTGATGACTTTGAAGTTCCATGGTGAGAAGAATAAACTATGGAGCTGTTAACGACAAACCTAGGAGCACACATTCATTTATTTATAAAAGAGACGGTGTATTGTAACCGAGTCATTTTGACCGGTCTACAGGCGCTGATCGCTAGAAAGATTACTATCACAAATAATATTTAAACAATCGTGTATGTCTTCATACACGATTGTGCCTCGTAATACGATAGTGTCCTTCTAGACAATATTTTACAACTGACAAGTTGGAAACAAAGAAGTATACCCTGCTTTTATTCACTAGTATCCAAGCTCTATCTTGCAGAGCATAAGATTTCTACCTCAACTAATATAATTGCCAAAGTTCCTTCAACAAAACAATACAGGTGCACTGTACGGATTAATATCCATTATATATATATCACCATATCGACTTCAGTATGTACTTACTCCAGCTGTTTTTTCCCTTATTCTCGCTGTAACTTACTTCTTCAGCTGAACTTGTAGCATAGATGCACTGACACGCATAAACCTAAATACTAACCATTTGTTACCTGAAATATCCTAGCTTAATAAAAAATGAAATATCTCGATCCAGGCAGGTAAGATAACATACAGTCGTTTATTTTCGTGATCACTTTCTCACTGTTTTCAGTCATTATGTTGTTATTGCTGTTGTAAAAGGGGCAGCTAGCCCGGACTTTGCGAATTCAGGTAAGTAGATGGAGATAGTAAAGCGTACATCATTCGACTGTTTTCGAAGCAGCTTTTCGGTCATTGGTTAGCTGGCAGTTTCCTTCGTAAGCATCAAGGTATGCTTAGTTGCACTCTATTAAAAACATACATAAACAACCTGCGCATGGACGAACGCATACTTTGCATAAATTGGTTCAGCTTGATTTAATAAAGGTGCATTGCATATGTGTAATGTATATTTGATCCTCCGTTAAGTTGCTTGTTAGTTCTATGCAATGTGAGCGTCTGTGGACGTGTGAGTGGCATGCAAGCACAACACTTATGTCTGTGCGTGTTTTTTTCTAGCAAGTGATGCTGTTTCAGAGCTTAATGTGTATCCTTGGGAGAAACAAAGTATCTGTGCATTAGCGCTCATAAGGCCAGTTGGTAGATCTGCGATGGGCGGCATGCCAGACACGATGTCTTACCTGGTAAATGCTGTTAGTGGAGGCGGTAGAATTTCACACAACGCTACAAAAATCGCCTATGCAAAGGGGCCATCACCGATATGAGCAGGAACAGCAACAACAATGGCAAAATCAAAACGGGGAAAGCTGCAAATCGGTGCGAGCCTCAACGGTTCTGTGATCCTGGCCTTTCGCTAATAGTTCACCATCATTACTGTTAGCTCAACCGCATTGACATAGATTTTACGTACAATAGACAAAACCGAAGGAACGACAGTACTTACTCTCCAGATAGAATTCAGAGCATCTAGCCAGCAGATTACGTAAATTATCATACAGTAGCTGCTTCTAACCAGACCGACCATATAGCATGTATTCTCTGTTATGGCAAATTAAATCATTACAATTTATTAATAACGTTTGCTTGGTGAGCAAAATATCTATGGGAAAAGATAAAATCAAATACGTTACAGGTAATCTCACTAGAGCCAAGTAAATATACGGGAAAATACAAAATCTATGCTGCTTTTTTTTTTTTCGAAAACAAAGAGACATGGTTCAGAGGTAGATTCAGCTCCATATAAATCTGAAAACGCAACAATTCAATAAGAAGATTAAAATTATATTCATGAATTTGCCAATCCCTCAGGGGGGCATCAGTCAAAAAATGATACCACACACGTTTCATTTAAACGGGTACGTAAATACCTTCCTGTCTTACTATGTTCTTAAAACGGTACCGGGAGAAAAACTCATTTGTTACTTAATAAAAGCTCCGTTTCCACGTGTGGCTTTTCAAGATTTCGCATATATTTACTGGGACATGATATCGGCTGCGTCATTAACTATAGCAGGCACCATTTAATTAGTTGGTAATTAAACAATCTCGACATGACCAATACCAAACATAATAGCCGTATGCATTCATTTTCAGCTTCTGCTTATTCTTATCTTCGGACTTTTTTTTACTAGCCGTTGCACACACAGCGAAGCATCGTAACATTCTCAGAACGCCCCATCATCTTTCATAGCTGGGTCCCGCGCATCTGCTCGTGGCGAACTCTGTTGACGACCATCAATATGCTGCCGCTTGCAGGTTTAATCCTTGGGACTATCGTTCTTTCCGTATTTAGTTTTGCCTCTTGCCTATGCACGATGTATACATGCATGCAACAATAAACACTCGTCAAGCGTACATGTACAGCTTAAGACCAAGCTTGTTCGCTGAGACAACAGGGCATGAATTCTCTACACAACTATCAGCAGGAGTGGTTTAATTCGCATAAATTTTCTTTACCACCCCTGACTAAATCCCTTCTCCCACCGCTCTAATTCAGCTAAGTTACCTAACTAATAAAGCTACCGCTGTAATAGTAGGCCTAGCCACACGAATAACTACGACGGGTAGAACGAATTGTGTTAGTCGGTACATGCAAGTCGCATATATCCAACTTGAAACACAAAACACATATGCCAGCATTGGCGGCTATCACTGCAATCATTACCGGTAGACATCCAACAGCAAGCTGCACAGCCGGTACAACAGCGGTAAAACTCTAACAACGCGCTGAGAGAGTACTAGTGCGTATTTAATAGAAATCCATATATGCCTTAGCATAAGACATGCAAACAACGTGCGAACTGTATCGTTGCTACTGAATGGCACGAGTCGCTTTTTAGGTCGGTTTTGGCCTGTGGCTTCTTGCTGAGGTATTATAGCATTCAATTAATGATATATACGAGTTATGTCTTTTCACTAGCGTTGGCCATAAATCGTAGCCAAGTATCCATGAAGAAATACATTGGGTCAGTGTCGCTGTTCAAAGAAGCTGGCGCGAATGCATTTGATAAGTTGCCAATTGTTATCGAGGTCCATTATGTTCTATTGTAAGTAAGATCGAGGATGGTTCTTGAGGAGGAAATGCGGGATAAAATGTGATAAGTTAAATACTTAGAATCAACAACAAAAAAGTTTTACTAGACTCGATATACAGCAATATTGCATCGATACTTGATCCAAGTGATAGCAGCTTTACGAATATATGGGCAAAGCAGGTAGCCCAGTTTGCCGACCTGTAACCTGTTGAAAATGAAATTGATTTTAAATTCGGCAAAGTGTCATATTCCTGAATTTTAAGTATAAAATGCAAACATAGTATATAAATTGAATATGGCGAATGTTTCTAAATAGAAAATTAGGCCTGAAGTTTGCAGACGTCGGCTAATAAAGCAGTTGCTTGCATTGAGTCTGTAGAGAGATATTGTAATCGAATAGAGCTTCAGGCATAGTTATTTTGATCGCTAGTATTGATCGATTTCAATCAACTTATTTAATTATTATTTTTTAAATATATGCTATTTGTTTTTTAAGTCTTCACAAAACAAAAACAGCAAAATAACTAAAAATTGACATACAACTGAACACTTTTGATAATATGCCGTTGTTATTTTCTGAACCTTAATAAGGCTGGCCGTTTTAGTTCAGATTAGCGTTGTTATACTCCTTATCTGATTTGACTAGCTTTCTCATTATCGTTGCTAGTACCGATGCAACCACTAGCGCACTGATATGTTTTAGACAGGCGAACTGCATAATCTTTAATCTTAATAACAGTGCTGCTTTTTTTTGGGAACAGGGGACTTTAGTGCTTATACGATGATGTATAACTGTTTAAACAATTGTCTGGATCCGCGATTAAATTGTAATCCAATAAAACTCTCCCTACTCGTCCATGTTCAGTAATGATGAAGAAAAGGAAACCTGGACTCTTTGTGGTCGTGCCTTTTAGGCATTAACTTGCTAGTAATACAATGTCTTTTCCTGTAGCTGATGAGTACATGGTAGTAGTAGATAGATGCTAGCACCTTGATTAAACTTAGGGAATTTCTAATTGTCAGCTTCGTTAGTCTTTGCCCTTCAGAGAGAGCTAGTGCTAAGGACAAGCGCCAGGTGGTTGCCTGAACGAGTTTCGCTGAAGCGGCGCTGCAGAAAATGAGCATCGAAGGGGTAAATAATGAAAAGGAAAGCTTCACCGGACCGGATTGAAATTGTAAACAGGCTCGCCCAACAGAAACAAACAAATCAGAGTGGTATCATCAAGAAATATGCCTTCGCCTTTAAATTAAAGGCGGTAGCACAAGCCGAGGCGCAAAGAAAGAGGTCCCTAATAGTGAATCCCGATGTACACATGCAGGTAGTTAAATGTTTCGAGCTTCGTATTTAAGCTATTAGGCATTGCTGCAGACGGACATGCAAATACACGAAATGAACCCATTTCAGTAGAACAGTGCAGGAAACTGCGAATGGGTTATCGGTCGAAACTCTAAAACAGATGAAATCATGCGCACAGAAACATACAATGACGAAATTGAGCTACGCTTGAGCCTTTCGCTATCGCACTCCTCGTGTCAAGTTGTGTAAGCTATGACTCATCACAAAATTTCTCACAGTCGTTACGTTCGGATGAAAGAATTAGGGAAGGGACAGAAATGCTACCGTTATGCTCGTGGTGGTCCGCCGATCATCTCCTTCCCCTTTTTTAAATGCACTGCTGTTATATGCAATCCGTTCAATGAGTAGAGGGTGCCAACAAAGTCGGAGAATACGCACTGACCCAGAAAATCGAAACGGTCCATTTTTGTCTGCGGATGAATTTGTATGGCCTCTTGGTAATGAGAAAGATGTTGTTTGTTTTGTGAAGCTGGCTGGTGAGCATGAAAAATGATCAAAGATTTGGCTTAGCGAACAAAAGTGTGGGAATCCCTGAGGGCAGCCACTGGTAGATTGGTACGTATTAGAACTGGTTGATGTAGCTGGTATAACGTTGGATGTTTTAAACCTTGTTGAAACAGACAACAAAATAAATAGCCAAGTTCAATATAAGCAAAATACATTGCATCAGAGACCTAAAAATAAATTTACGAACTATTATTGGCTTTCTTTAATCAAACGGAATCGACGTTTATAGATCATGCATCCAAGTAAGATTTTGATGACACAAACCCAGCTTTGAGGAACTAATGGTTATATAAAGTAAACTCGGAAAATTCAATGTTGACCGATCTACACTATGGTCTTGCAAGAATTGTAGTTAGCAATCGGTAACTAGAAATGCATTTTTACTATCCTATCAATGTTATTAGGTATCTTACACACATTTTTACAGCTGAGTCATTTGGTATTTATCTCCAAAAATAGAAAACGTGAAATTCGTTATTGCTCTCCATTATAAATCGATTCCGTTTACCTAGAACATTAAGTCAGTTAAAGATGGAAAACTGGATTAAGTTTATTTTGCTAATTATGCGATAGATAAATTAAAACAGTATCACATATCGTCTATCATTGTATTTAATGGTCATTATATATACATTGGCTCTTTTAATTGTCATGCTGATAGCGAAACGCAGGGCACTATATACAGCATGCCTCACTTATGTATTCTCACTCAACCTCTGACGACATCATAAAGACATCATCAACATTTTGTAACTACTATTACTTGCCCTTTGATTATGTTTGTAAAGAACATAGCTGAACGCAATGTTCATTTAAAAAACTTGTATTTTATGTTTCAAATTGTACTTCCATTGTCCATAATGTTTATGATTATCATACATAGCATAGCCAAGCTCCCTCAACCTCATCGACCCGAAATGCCGCTGAATCAGTGAGATTCGACCAGTCAACGTATATGCTACCAACCTTCAATAAGCAGCTCACTAAAATGGATCGTATTCAAATATATTGGCAGTGTTTCAATAGTGGATGTAATACCAGCACGATGTTTGCTCTTGATACAACCTAATCTCTGTACAACATCTCGAACAAAACAGTGTACATTGCATTGCCTGACATCGCATGCATGTACGGCTACAACAACTCTGCACATGATTCTTTCTGGTCCCTTCGCTATGTGGCAGGTGTTTTTTTGTTACTTTTGTAGATTGAAGCTTATCGCCGATTTAGATGGCGATGTATTGCGAATGAACGAGAAGAAAGTGTGGGAGGGAGCTTCTTTCCCGGCCGAAGAAAAAGCTTCAGAGTCAGTTCCTGGTTAGAGATATGAGGGACCCTATGAATTTAAATGTGTTCTTTCATACAAACTCCATTTGTCGTCCGAACAAATGAAAAGATCAATGCTCATTGCTTATTTTGGCCGCGTATACTTTTCGGCCAGTCATAACTCTTTAGCTAAGCAGCTTAGTTTTTCTGTGATTAAATAGAGAAGCCTGCTTGCTGCAATTCGAGGTTCTGTCCTTTGAGAGTTAAAATATCATCGTGTAAGATGCAAAAGGTCCTATAACATGTCATACTTGCAATACCCTTCGAAAATAATTGTCGACAACATTGCCTATCTTTTGTGTCTTCACCTTCTTCTGTGTTTTGTTGTTTTTATAATCTTCATTTTGTGGCTCGCATCATTATCGGATTAACATTTCGTATATACTTTGTTGCGCTTACGTTTATATAGAGTTAGTTTATCGTAAAATGAAAAGTAAAAATTTTCTTGAAACTAGAAGGACTCCAGTTGTTACAGTATGTAGAAAGATATATTAGAGGTGAAACTCAGTGGCTAGGGTGCATGAACGCCAAAATATGGTTTTGTTTTCAATCAGCAGATCTTACCTGTGTCATACTTCCATTTCTTTTTGTCTTCCAAACCTCAACGCTTTTACTAAATTGGTATATTCCAACCTATCAGTTCTAATTATCTAAACTGGCGAACTCTCAATTCTTATTGCACTATTTATTTCAAACTTTAGATGTATTAATTTGAAAGGTCGTGGTTGAATATTGGTCTGACAATAATAAATATTGAGCTAATAGATCATCATGCGGTGAGATAAGAGAAACACATTTTAACAATTGATAGGTATCGCTTCTTTTAGAAAAATTTGTTCGATCATCTTCTCATCTATCTTATCACTATTGTATTTTTAAAACGATCCTTCTTCAGTACATGTGTGTTCGTTATAATAATGTCACGTTTGCTGACAAGGTGACAAAGCAATTCTATGAAAGAATTGCTTACACTCACGATCATTTGCATGCCGCACCTGATGTGGTAGCCTTGCCCCAGAGTCCTTCGTAACTTTAGCATGTTGGGAATATATTCCATTCAAAAAAAAAGAACAAAATCACCGCGCTGGCGACATACAGGGTAAATCTCAGCGATCAAATGAGAATCAACTACTTCACTGGCGTGCTCCAGTCGAATGAAGTGGTAAGTTCGCGTGTTACGTTCCGATAAAGCGTGATCCTTTCTTACCTACAAGCCAATGTACGCGGTATCACTCATTCATCTGAGTACCCAGTTGCCCTGCAAAGCTTGTACAAATTCACCTAGGATTTCAACACTAAAAGTTGTTCCTTTGGCGGAGTTTTTCTTCCTGCAAGACGTTGCAAAGAAGCTGCATTTTATCTGTAAAGAAGCAAGTTAGGCAATAGAGGTCAGTTTTGAGAAAATCAAAATTTACTTCTAATGAACATTAACAATCTCGAGATGGAACCAATTTCGTGTTACGATATAGCTGGGCGCATAGTTTTTCATTATTACTACATTTTAAACTAGTTTGTCATGGTAATACATGATTTAAACCTTTAAGCGAGAAAGGTAAGGGTTCTCTGTAGCTTCGCTGCATTGACACCCTTCTCATATCAAACAGTAACGAATACTGAGATGTACCTTTCTATTGTTTACGCCAGATCAAGCAACAACAATTAACATTTAGGTTCATCCGTTTTAGAACATCCTTCGATTTGTTGTGTTCAACTTTGTGATGTGAAAATGTGAGTGTATTAGTAAGGTTTCCCTGGCAACTTCAAATGGATTTCGACAGACTTCGCAAAGACAAGCGTAGACGGTTAGAATATGTCTTAGTACTTCACGAGTCATTCACTCGTGGTTAACTGTGTTATTAGCTGTTCATTGTATAAATGGCTCGTTTCTAGTGAGGTCAAGCTTAAGTGTCCTTGTACCTTTATGTTTTCGGTTTTTTTTTCTTTTTTTTTTTTTAACTATTTACGTACAAAGATACGCCAATCTATTAAAGGAATACATTTAACGGCAAAAACAACGAAACTTGCGGTGCGTGTTAGGCCTGAGCGTTGGAGCTTGCTGCTGAGAATACAGCCATCGATCTGGTGCTGTTCTTAACATTCCATATGAGTCCACTTTCGCCTATTCATAGTATACCCATATTCCATTCGCTATATCTAACAACCAAACTAATGTTAGGCCATATCAGATATTTAAAAAAGCTCGCGGAGGCCATGCTTCTTTAACAGAGCCATTTTCAATTCTGCTACGCTCGAAATGCTACCGAGTTGCGAAATAAGCAGCTGTTTCTCGATAAACTTTCACTCATTTGGTGGTATCCGTTGTCGTTCCATACTATGCAGCGAGTGTTGGCAAGCTGACCAAAAACAGGTCATTGTGCCATACAGACCATATGACGAATGTGTTACACTGCATTTCACTGTAACGAAGAATCGAAATGGGGTTCTTCTGTCGCCCCACTAAGCGTAGGGACAACGAGGACGGGCGACAGGTGAGTCTTGTGAGTTGGACATCTATTTTCGTAGGATTTGATAAACACAAAAATATCTAACCGCTGACCTTAAGAGAACCTAAATGCTGATACAATTACACATATATACGCTCCTGGCACATCCGCTTCGGCGTTAGTTAGGTCTAGGTTAGCTAAATAATATGGACATGAGATATGTGAAAAAACCTGATGTGCGGCTTAGTTTTTTTTTTTTCAATGTACCTCCTTATGTTTGTCTTTTATAAAGAGACAAACATAAGGAGGTACATTCAACCTGTACCTGTCAATATATGGCGATGCATGTAGTGGACAATTTTATTATCGCTGTTTTTTTTTCATTTAATTCAATAGCTGGGTTTCCCTCTTTCTTCTAGACTGATCAACTTTATAGCGACCTAAATAGTTGTCTTAAGAATTGGTGCCTTTATTCTACCAACGATGTCTCATGGAAGCTTCCTATCTCGTTGATTTAGTTTTGTCGTCTATTTCTGAGTACGACCAATTGAGAAATTGCTTTTTAGCCATCTCCTTTCGACACTATTCGTACAGATGAGCTAACCAGAAAACACTAAGTCAACTTATTTCTAAAATTTCATACAAGATACAAATTATAATTCAATAATTCATTAAACTTCTCAATTCAGCCAGGGAACGGGTTGGCCCCCGGGGGCAGGTGAATGTATTCCTCCGAGGCCGTTTTCCGTAGGTAATGCAATTGATGGAGCTCGCTTACTGCGACAAAGAACCATTTCTTGTTAAGTTCGTATCATTGCGCCTTATTACTCGAAAGCTGACTAAACTTTTTGCTTTTTTTTTTTAATCTTTTATGTAGTGATGCTTAACTTACATTTGAAGATTTAGTATGACAGCGTCATTGCCAGGACGGAACTCGCAGGTAACACTGAAATATTAGTTAATACAGGCATCCCGCTATTTTAACGTTGCATTTTTCACTGTTTTTTCGGCTCATTTGCGACCATAGCTTATCCATTAGTACTTATCTAATACAATTCAATTGCTTTCTCTGGAAGCACGACACAAATTTATTCCATCAAAAAAAATCTAGGAAAAAAATTTGGAACAGTTTCCCCTCGCGAGCTAAACAGGTCCTAACATATCATAGAAACTGTACAATGCCTATTATTAAGTTACCAATCTATCTTAGCCCTATCTAATTGGCTATTTTAGTGAGCAATGGGATAATTATCAAAAGACATATATATATATATATATATAGGTTTCTCAAGAAGTAGAGCTTTCTTAGCTTAAATATGCATACCTGCCACATATTGGCGACCGCTCCCATCCGTTGTGCCAGTTTTTCTCACACATATCCCACTCACTGTGACGCCCACTTTACGCATGTTTGCTCCTCCTTTGTTGTGGTTGGTGCCTGTGTGAATTTCTTTCTATTTCATTACTTGTATCAGACTTCGTTAAGACGAATCTGACTGAGCCGATCGGGTTATGGCTCGTTCTTCCAAGTTCTCCCACAAACTTTTCTCTCAAAGATTCCTTTTTTCAGTGTCCCTTGACGAAAGCTTTCTTTCATTCAGACGGGATTCAAATGAATTCATTAGTGGTCCTCAGTGCATTCTTCCTCAATCACATTAGCCTTCGCCGTTGCCGCAACTGTCCCCACTACAAGCATGACCACTCCCTTCGAAGTCCACATACGTGCACGCATGCAGATACCCTCATCTGGCTTCCTTGCGTGGCGTCGCCTTGAGCGTTCGCTGAGGCGAAAGAACCCTTCAGAGTGCATTTCCGGCTCCTACCGGAAGTGTTCGGACTGACTCCTTGCGAAACTTGAATGGGCGCGACCAGGCGGGTAGCTGATTACGAATGCATAGGACCAGGCCAATGAAACACGCGGTGACCTGTCCTGCCATGAACATGTGAAAATTGTATTCGGAGCACAAGTATACGCAACAAAAACTATAGCTATAATTATTAGAGAAAGTAAGATAATTCAAGGTGACCTGCCTTTAATGGTGTTGGACGGAGAATTTCCAGAAAGAGGGTTCGCAATATAATTTAAGTTTATCTACCTGCTCACCTCGAAGGTGTGTATGACTATGGGCTAGCTAGAGATATTTTTTGCCGCTTAGATAGATGCGATATGAAGTGCAAAAAATTCGTCTTGAAGCTGCAATTATCTGGGCAATAGAAATCACCTGACTTACACAATCCACTCAAAAAAGCTGACTGCTAAAAGAAGTCGTGTAGATGGTAAATCATTTCCGGTAACTTAATCCAACCATTCTTGCTGAGTATATTTAGGGCTTATTCTACAAATGTTATGTATCGAAGGTATTTGGTGTATCTCTTATTTTGTTTTTCTTCAACTCACCAATAGTTCTAGCAACTCACATAGTTGCATAACCAGATCTCTGTTTCAAGGTGTCAAATGTTTTAATCAGTTGAGACGCTTTAGAGTTCTTCAAGGGGCATCTGTCTCTCTGTTGCTTGGATTAAACGAACGATGATAAGTGCGAATCAATTTCGAATTTTTGGAACTATTTGATTATTTCGGTGTCCTCTAGTATCACACAATGATGTAAGTCCGAATCGGACATATAGATAGAAATTGCGACGATCCTCTTTCCTTGGCGTGAAATTTGTTCTCATTTCGTCGATCACGGCGTTTGCTGTTGTCGCTGTATGTCTACTACCGGTAGGATTTAGTTCCGGTCTATTTTTAATAGAAGGCCGGCTTGCTTTCGGGTTGTCGAAGCACATATTGGCTCTGGTTTGTTTTAAGGCTTTTTATTTTTTATTTATTTATTTATATATATATATATATATTAGTTTATTAGTTCTCGAGTAACGACATCGTTGACGTTGTTGTTTTACGCATGCATCCGTACAGACGTCTGTTATGACCAACGTCGGATAAAGACAGCGTTGACTCACAATTAAATAGACTAACATTAGTTATGTGCTTTACTATACACATATTTACATATACGTGGTTACGAATTTTTGTACGTACAAAGGGCATGTATAATATTATCTGCTGTTTTATATACATACAAATAGCTGCCTGCGTCTTCACACTTAGTGCCCGAGAACTTATTAATGCTTTGGAGACTTTTCACAAGTTATAGCCATGGCCATACACGATTGACACAAGGATGGTTCTGCAGCAAATCGTTCTGCGGTGGAAGTCATTCAGATACACACGATCGGAGCAATAGAGTTTCGAGGTGTAAAATTTGAAAGAAGAATTCGAGTACACCGATAGTTTTTGAGCGGATAGGCAAAAATCTGAATTTCAGATCCGTTAGGAATTCGAATTGAAGTATCCATACAAAACGAATGATTTAAGCGACTGGATGGAAAAGAAGTTTGAGAAAATCGAAGATTAGAATTAGAAAGAAAGAACGTGCAATAATTGTCGGAACGATTAGCGCTAGTAGCCGGATTCACCGACGTAGACGAGATAGTGCTGCTTTCGTATTCAGAGCTTACAATTAATTATTCGTTAACAATTCTGTAAGGAGAAACAATGACACAGATGGGGTTGCTTAGAAAAACATGTGCTTCTGCTTTCATTTACGAACAAATAATAGCCGGCTCGTACCGACCGCTCTAGGAACATAAGCAAGCGAGCACGAAATCAGCAGGCCATCTACAGCACCGTCTATGCATGATCGAAGTAAATGTGGCCATAGCTTTGGCAAACCACGCCCTGCGTTGTATTGCAAGTTAGGTTCTCACACGATGGAGTGCGGAGGACAAATCAATGCGTCAATATGATAAACTTCACGTAGGTCCGATGAATAAACAAATAAAGTGAAGAATGATGTAAAGTAGGCGAATGTTGAACGACAATATCCAGACTAAAAGTCCTTGATTTTAATATATGCGATTTTTCTGATATTGTTTAGTAAATGAGTTTGTTATCCTTGATGGTAGAACAAGGAATAATTTCGAATTAGATAGGCGCTTTCCATTCGTTGAATACAATTTTTTTTTTGTTGATTTAACTTGGTTCATTAACAGTGACCTGTTTAGGCCTTGCTGAAGTGCGCCTTATGAAGTTTTCTACTTATCATTACTGTTAAACTAATGCATCATTGAAACGACTATATAGTAAAAAAAATCAGCGTAGAGAATATCCAAAGAAGCTTTTTAGCATCACAATAAGGTTACTTTTAGCACCAGCCAGCTGCATTGGCTTTTGTAAATAACATTACTCTAAATTCAAAATAATAGCATTTCTTTACTAATTTTTCTTTTCATCAGTCACTAACTCGTATTGCTTGACCTATTTTCACTAGTTGAAACCAGCAAAAGCCGAGAGTAAGCGAGGTAGTTGCAAGATGTCAGATAATATAGTCAATGATGATAATTGTTCTAGCAGCGTTGCCGTTATGACTAACAAGGCAAATTACCTACGGCACACCGCAGTGGAAACGTACGAATAGAAAACACTGACGTCCTCAGCGAGAATGAGGGGATACATTGTGTTTGTTTGCTTCAAGACGCTAATAGCACTGCTATAAAAATGAATGTGTAGCTGTTGTGAGCTAGTGATCTTCGTAAGCATAACTTACATAGACGTCTCTACTTTACACTTTCACCCGGACGTGTCTGGTGAATGGCTAGTGTCAAATATTCACGTTAGTTTGTTCTGTACGAACTTAAAACGTACGCTTCCAGAATTGACGGGCCGAGTTTAAGACCAACGATAGTAAGCGCAAACTTCCAACTGTGTGTGGAGATGGCTGGAAATAATTTGCTACCATAATGCAGATGGTACCGGATAGGGTTCAAGAGCAACTTAGATCATTCGTTTTTACGCGTTGTGAAAAAAACTGAGGGCAACTTCGAACCCCGTACGTCAAAATTTGTGTCTTGTGATGATCGAAATGGCTTCGACCATAGTTCGAAGGAGTTTTTATGCTAGCGCAAGTCAGGCGCGGTCGGTCGGTGTACTCGGTATACCAATGTGGCGGGGTCAGAAAAAACTAGGAACCGATCTTGCTCCAGCTAAAATTCGGGAAGATGGTCGACTCATCTCAGGTGTCGAAACGGTTGTTGGGAAGCCGGTGCGTGATTTTGGTGATCTTGATTTAAGCTCGTACAGCCAATGCGACAAAAATGTTACGCACTATATGGCCAAAACTGCGCAATCTATCAGAAAATCGGTGATACATTGCCTCAGGGAATGTGAACAATTAATCACGCTCGGAGGTGATCACAGCATAGCAATCGGTACCGTCACAGGGCACGCTGATTACGTGAAAGAGCAAGGAAGGTAAATTTCTCTTGATTTTCCGTCATATATATTTTTGATATATAGTATTCGTCAGACATCTTATCTAGAAGTTATGATAAAAATTATATGAGATCATTCCAGTACTCCTAGATACCTATGGGTGAGTACAGAGGCCTTCTTCTATACATTGTACTTCGTTTTGCTTTCATTTTTTTAAGGCTGTCAGTTACAAATTTACAAAAAAAAATCAGTTAACAAAATTGTGATTTTAGCTTATGACTATAACTAATATAATAAGTGAAGAAGATGAAACAGGATGAGAACGATCGAAATTAGTTTTGTCATTGAGCAATGAGTTGTCATTTATGTTTCATAGGTATGGGGGACGGCTTAAAATTGCTATTAGACGTTTGTGTATCTTCGATGTCCAATTAGGGATTTGGCTGTCATTTGGATGGACGCTCACGCCGACATAAACACACCAATGACAACTCCAAGCGGGTCATGGCACGGTATGCCGGTGTCCTTCTTGATGCACGAAATGATGGCTCATTTACCCCGCATAGAAGATTTCAAGGACTGGCCATCGTCGATTTCTGCCCACGCACTAGTCTATGTTGGGTTACGCGACGTTGACCCCCAAGAAAGGTATAAATTAGATCAAGGCCAACATAGTCCCTTTAAACTTCGGATATAAGTTAAACGTGTAGTTAAGGAGGCTTATTCTTGTGAACTGCTTTAGAACGTTTGTATTACGCAGTATGAACTGAGTGAATAGGGTAAAAATATACAATCAAAAAAGGATGATTCTGCTGCACTTCTGGTCTCGACATTTATTTATTTAGCCTTCAAACAAACTAATAGGGTAAGTATTTATTGTACCTTATGAGATTGCAGCTACAGTCAGTATACAACAGGTTTTACTGCAATGTTTCTATTTCGGTGCTCTAAACAGGCTGTGACTGGCTCCCAAATTCATTATGTGACCTTTCAGGGCCTCTCAACGACTATTTTAAAGCGTCTAAACCTGCAAATTTTTAATTGAATATCACATACAATTCCCTCACATAAACTTAAACTGGCGCCTACACTTGCAACTGTTAATGAAAGTTTTAATATTTCTCCCCCGAACACCGATTGCTCTTATTTTAGGTGGTTTTTGGAGAAGCTACAGGTCCCGAACTTCTCAATGCGCGAACTGGATGCCCTTGGCATTCACAAGGTAAACGATGCACGTACTAATGCTGGCTAAAAGCAATTTAAAACAGAGACATCATTTGAATAATGTATTTTCAAGATATTTTGTCATAAAGTTTCTAGTTTTTGGCTACAACTAAAAGTTGTATAAAGTTACAAGGTCTAGCTCCATAAATCGAATACGCGCCATCTCTCCCGGGTAATTTTAACTTCTCGATTCCTGTCAGCTTCCTAATTTTCACGGGCTATACATTATTAACATTATTAGGAAAATTAATCTAGAACAATCGCCGTATTTGATCTGATATATTTATCATTTACAACTCTGTTTCTTTACAGGTAACAGAAATAGCTTTAGATAAGGTGGACCCTCTAGGCCGCAAATCACTGCACGTCAGTTTCGACATTGACTGTCTCGATCCCTTGGTGGCCCCAAGTACTGGAACTCCGGTGCCAGGCGGTATGTCTTTAAGGGAAGTTGCTGTTCTCGCCGAGGCAATAGCGTCCACACACAGCTTGACTGTCTTCGATTTAGTAGAGGTAAACTCTCTCATTGGAAGTTACGAGGACGCTTCGAAGACAATTCAGTCCGCGGCGTTAATTACACGCTGGATGTTTGGAGATGGGCGACAAGGAAATACATCGTCAAGTGGCACTCTCGAATCCTGAATTATGCATCTCGTCATTTGTACAGATAAACGTTCTATCGATGTTTAACCACTAACTACTAGTTATTTAAACTGCTACAAGGAACAGGATTCACTGTTAGCTGTATATCGCGTGTAGATCGTCTAATTACGCTGTGCGGCAAAATTTTGTCAATCTTAAACGTTAAAATGGCGGCGGCGGCAATAGGTCCATAAAACCTGTGAAAACGAAGGTCATAATAACAATCATAGCTTAGAAAAAAAGCAAAAGAAAGATAGCAAAAGAAAAAAAGATATATATTTTACAGTTTCATATTCCTGAACCTATTCGTAAAGGAACAAAGGAATCTAATGAGATAAGGGCCATACCTTTTATCTAGCTTAGCGGCTCTAGGGCGTTACAAGTGATCTAGCAGATTTTCAAATTAAATGAGTTTTAAATTAGCAAAGCTAGAATGATCTCTTACTATGCGTTAGAGATACTTTATTGTTTATATACTTGTTCTAGCGCTTTGGGCAGCTTTTGGACAGCCATATATTATTTGTGTTCATATATGTAATTTCTCTATCTTTGGTGCTTGCAAGTAAATCGATAGCGAAATACTTTTGCCCACCAGTTGCCCTTTTAATGACGTTGAAAGCTTCTATAATCACACGGATTTATATGGGAATAATAAGTGATTTGAAGCCCATACTGGAAGTTCGTTTGCTCACTGTGGAAGGTGATTGAGGCATAGCGATGAGATCTGGCGTTCTCATCAAATAATCGGCTTGTGTGCTTTCGATTGCCATGCCAACATAACGGGCTAAATTTGTTGCCCTATTTTCGGCGAGTATGTCCTAGTAGTAAATGTCTATTGTAAATAATATTATGACCTTACGTCCGAACCTGCTCGACACTGTCATCAAATTCGATTTCCTTCCAAGGCGACGCTATTCTCTCGCCTAGTTCCTCTGGTAGAGATTAAACCATGCTTCGTCTAAGGCGATCATAAAATCCAGGCGGGTTTTTTTTGTTAGTTTTAGTTCCGCAAATTGGACGTGGGATACGCAGCACGCATCTCCTGGAGTGAAGTCATCGAGAATCTGTTTTTTATTTAGTCTCACATTTTCAATATTAAATTTATTATATGTGAAATGCCAGCTTTAGTCGAAAAAGTCTTTAGAATCGAGGCTTTGCTCTTGTCAACATTGCGGCAGTGTATTATAGCTCGTCGGGTTCCGCCATCTGGTTACCTTTCTGCTTCTCTTCATCACTTCAATCTTCGCGCTTCAAACGTTTGCACTATTCACGTACAGTGTCTTTACCAGTCTTCGACTAATTTCCGCAGCTGTCTGGCTTAGGAAAAGGAACTTGGCCACTGAACGTTAATTTTCGAGATTAAAAGATGTTTTTCGTTCTGAGTCAATTTCCTTTGGAGTAAGCTCAAACTGTTTTCATTCATAAGTTTGCAGGAACATTTACCAGCCAAATTTCGTCTGCTAGCGGCTCGTGTTATAAAAGTTACTAAATTTGAATGTTCGCGAGATTCATTTGTAACAGCCTCGTAGGTTTCCTTCATGCAAAATGACAACATCATAGATGGCGTCCACCGTAGTTAATACTCATACTATTGTACTCAGTACTTAGAATCTACCTGACTGATGGTACGGCTTTCCCAACGCTTGAGGTCAACAAATACGTAAATTAAAAAAAATAGTGGGCCTGTAGCATGCTTGATTTGATTCGACTCTTACCTGCCTTTGAGAAGGAGTTGGCGGATATTGTAGTTACCTAGTCTAATATCTTTGCAAAATTTTTTTGACGTCTCACAGTCATTGAGTGAATAACCTAAATAAACTGAAAGCAACATAAGGAGATTTGTTTTTAATGAGTTGTCTATAGCACATGGTTTAATTAATTCCTTTTATTCTAAATGGTTGGGAGGTTTACATTTTACGAATGAGGCAATGAGATTGATGCCTGCCGAGGCCTGTAGATATGACGATTATGGCGCCTTTTTCAGGCCTAGAAAATAGATCACCTTATTTTTAATTTCTATACTAACGTTTTCCGGCTTCCAGCACTTATTGGTGGACATTGTTTGCATACAATGATTTCTCATTTGTACTTTGAGAATGTTTACCCCTGTCTTGCCCGTCCGATGCCTTTGATACCTGTTGTGTTGCTTTAGATTCGCCTGCTTAGCTAGCTTGCGCCTGACTTCGCATTTTTCTTGCCTCGTTCACCTCTCTCTAAAAATGTTTAAAGGCAAGTTGTAGGGAGCATGGCTTGTTGGAAAATACTTGACAGTTCAGGGTAACCCAAGCCAAAGCAGGCTTCTTCGTAGCTTCAAACGCAACCAAGAGAACACCCCGAAGGCAATCGTCCTGTCGTATTTTCTTGAATGCTTAACTCAAAAGGAGCTGAAAATTCTTGGCTGTGGTGAAATTGATGTCGGTTCACGTATTCATTCCCTTGTAAACCGTCTTGTAAAAGGGAAATAAGCATTAGCTGTAGCTAGCTGGACTACATTCGAAATCTATATGTACCCCATTACACTATATGGCGTGTAATAATAGTAATAGCAACCTTATTGACAACTCTGCAGTTCCAAGATCACATTCATAGATCAATAGAGGTAGCTCTTGACATAGGCAGTTGGGCATCAGAAAAAATGACGAATGAAAAAAAGTAAAACATTTGAGGAAGAGACCAGCACCATATAACGTACGAAAACGGACATCTGTCATTGGAAATTGCAAAGACTGTGTTTGGTTGTTGATATCACTACACAAATATAGTTAGTGAGTCATCATTGGCGTTAAGCCACATTGGCCGATAGGCACAAGACAGGCAATAGAGATGGTAAAAATATTATTTGAGATGGTGGCACCATCTTGAGGGGATGAGGCTCCTCCCGATCCACGAAAAACCAACCAACCACTGAAGCATGGAACAGGCGGCTATAGTCTCAGGATCTTCTTCAGGATGGTGTTCTTTTTACTCCTGAGTCTCCATCGATTTCGCTCTCTCCCTCTTGCTTCTTTCTATTTGGTTCTTTATATAAGGGTGCAGTAATTCGGGAGATCAAGGCGCAGAGCATGTTACGGACAGGGTGAGGCTCGCGGGTCACAGGACACGGATGGAAAAGGCATCCGAGCAAGAGTAGCAGAGACGGCTCTCCCAATTCGAACAGGCCAAAGGGAACGAAGCAGATCAGGCATCTCTAGGCAGTAGCTCACGGTGAAAGGGCCAAGACGACGCATTCGGCGCGCACGACATGTGGGGTCGACGGTGCGGGCGTCGAAAGCAGCGGTGCGGAAGTGTCTGCTGCCCAATTCCGCTAGCTATAGTACTTCGTCAAGAGGAACCTGGGCTATCTGGGGCTAGAGGCTGGGGACCCATGGAGACATTGGCAGGAAACAAGCTTCCTGTCGTCGCCTTCAGTGTGAGCTCGTGAGGCCAAAGGGGAGCAACCAAACGCAAACCGATTAACGTTAGTAGTAAAGAATACCGCTACAGACAGCGGGCTGCCTCAAGGTCGATATGGACCGAGAAACTGTAACAGTGCACATACGACAGAACGCGATCAGGATAATAGGTTAAACTTTTGCAGCATACTGATACATACTGCTTTGAATGTTAAACATGCGTACTCCAGAGAAGCTGCGTATATATAGTGTAGAAAAATAAATCAGGTCCAATTATGTAAGTATCGACAAGGAAGGTGCAAATTTGGTGTTTATTTAGACGTGAAGTGGTACTTTTAGTATTCACCATGTATAAGATGAATCCACTCGTCTTTATGTTCAATTCATGCATTTGCACAATATTACTGGAAATGTTCCAGCCTTTCCGAAGAAAGTAGACTTTCATATTAATCTATCAGCAAGAAAGTAGAGTGACTGCGAAGATAAATCAGGTAGTCTATTAATATAACGTATTATAGTTAAATGAATATATAATAAAATCTAAGAACAATTTATGACTGTTTATCACGCTGTTGAGGAAAACCAGGAACGGTTTGTGGCTGCATGATATGTGCTGAATAATGCTTTCCATATAAAGCGAGAACTATCTTTCAGGTTGTAATAGCTACGATTTATGTCTTTTAGGTCACAAATCGACGGATCATACGTCCAATATCTTTCCAGCTCAGAATTTCTCATTGCCCCCGTTTGCTAAAACGCTAGAGTCATGGTGTCTATTATGACTTTGTACCCATCTTTCAGTCTACAGTAAACTTTTGCCTTCGGAAGGTTAAAGCGTTATCTCCGTACCTCAATGGATAACAGCGCCTCACACAATTGCTACTCAAATCTATTTTAGACGACGCATGTGCACTAAAGATGCGCAGGCCTTATGAGGTCGAGGTCACGTGCCAGCTTTACTGTTGGGTGTCCTTGAATGGGTAACACTTTATTAGAATGCGCAAGATCGAATCCTCAGGACAAAAATGGCGAACGCTGTTTATTATGAGAGCTGCGTTAGTCTCTAAATTATAGTGTGGCGTACCAGCCTATTTCATTACTTCCATATGTCTTTCGAGAAATTGATTAGTGAGAATGAGCGTCGTCCTTGACAAAGTACAAATAATGGGGTTAGCATACTTAACAGTCCTATCGCCTAACTGTAGTAAATGCGATGCCGCGAGTGAGCCTTCTTTGGAACTTCATCGCCTCAGCCTTTAACAGATTGTTTCACGTCAGTTTTTCAATGACGACGTTAAAAGTAGCCAAAAGAAGTTAGAGACAGCGGCGATAGTTGGTAAAGATTCGGCAAACTTTTATTTGAGCAGTTCTTTCTTTAACCTCGTTTGGCAAATCACTAACAGTGATATAGGTTGTTACTTTGGGCCATTCTACTGGATTAGCTGGAAAACATGAGAACTACAGCAATCTTATGATTAGTTTTTCTGGAGTACGTTTCAGAGATGCTTGATAGCACTGCCTCTATTCTTGACTTGAAAAGTGCAGAATCTAATCCGAGTCGAAAACGGTGCAGAAACACTAATGAAATACTTCGGCGAACAGTACGCAGATAAAACAAGCTCTGAACATAGAGTGATTTCCGATATTAAAAAAAAAAAAACAAACGTATTGTTCATTTGAAACAGAGCCAACAATCACTGTGGCAGTCGACGTCAAGAAGGCTAAGACAAAATCTTGTGATCATAAGTCTTCTTAGTGATATAGTATTAACTTTTGGCGATTGCATTTACTTCTCAGTATTACGCAAGAAACTCTGCCGTTCACTGGAACACTGCTGGTGAGCATCGAATAGGATCATGTGGTAGGATGAACTTCATATTGGTATCTGGTCCTGCTTAAATTGTGAATTTGGTGGAGATTTTCTAGAATTCTCTTATCTTATCTAGAATTCTCTTATCTCGTACATTTCAAAGAGACCGTCGAATGTATTATGCATTATAAGCGAAAATTAATTTAGTCGTGCGTAGGACATACATTGATGCTAAATTTTACTTAGCCCAGTTAGCGTGTCCTAAAAATGTGGGTGAGCGTATATACCAACCTCTTGTAAAACCTTTTCCACTTGAATCTCGGAATGAATTGTCGTGACTCGATTACTATCTGGGGGGGGGGGGGGGAAGTGTCGACCACCAAGACATCAGCGACCTTATGGCTAGACATCCGTGGCTTACAAGCATTGAACAGCGAACTACAGCTAGGCCGTTTCAGTTGTATCCTAAAAGCAGTTAAGGTTTCCGTAAATGCTGTCGAGTAAATTTCTGCGCAAACGTCGCCTGGAATCGGGAAGAGTTTTGCTGAACATGAATGGGGTTGAGGATCGCCCAGCCGTTTGGCAAGCCATAGTCTGCGAACATCTACAGTCCTTATTTTGAGTTTTAGCCCAATAAAAATTTCTCATTCATATCCGTTTCCAATTCACGATTTATTCTGGAATTCTAAACTTTTTTTTTCTCAATTTGCCAGTAGGTTAGTAATAGAAAGAGCAATGACCGGCTTATTCCCGACTGTCAATATCTGCTGGAGATATATGGCAGGCTATAAAGTTGAGATGCATTGTCCTAAATATTACTAAATCTTCTTCGCATAACTGTATGCACTTTTCGAATATTCTATCTCGTAAGTCACTGCTGGGGCATCGTGGTCTTGCTTATTCGCTAGGCCAACAAGTAGCGATAAAACCCAGCAACTGTTCACGTATTTGTAATGTAACACATTTGTTAAATTAAAAAGAACAATAATTAAAATTGATCTCGTCAAGGAACTAACGGTTAAGGTGTGCTAGTAAAGAAGTGCCTTTGTAATTCTACTGCATAATACCTAGTAGTGTTTGCGTGACGTCTTTCCATTGTCCTTTTTTCTTCAGCGCAGTTGTTACTTCTTCTGCCTGTATTCTGGAACGTACGTTTTGAAGTGTGTAGAGTTCTGTTCCGCTTGACCATGAAAAGATAGTCTCGAAATCAGTTTTTGCCTGCAATAGTTTACAGTACGATATAATGGAACTTTTTTTTATATCATACATACGCCGTGCGAGATTCTCATACATATCATTAATTCTCTGTTTCTAAGCGCGGCAGTTTGGTATTCCCCTTTTAACAGAATCTTGTATTCGTTGCTTAATAGTTATGCTTAAGTGACAGCTCTACTCTATTTTGATCGGTCAAGCGTTCCTCATTAAAAAAGTTCTTCATCCTTAGCGTGTGCGTAGCCCCATAGTAGGAGGCAAATTTTTTCTTGTAAATTGTCAGTAGGGAAGAAGTATGGCAAGAACTTGACTTATTTTTAGCACGAACAACTTATAACCTATTATTCCTGATGACCTTTGTTTGAAATGTGAAGTCCTTTCCCTTAACTAGCAGAGCTGTTACTGAGTGTTTGTATTCGAATTTTGTTACTTCACCTTGACTGTTCTCTCTGTTTTTTTTTGAATGTCGATATATTGTATACTTTAGGCAATTTCGGGCGAAACAATCGCACCGTCACAGTAACCGTCTTCGTTCGCTGACTCCAAGTACATACACCTGTTTCCATATTTTATCTTTTTCTTTTCGATCTTTCATTTCGTTTCCCTTCGTGTCGCCAATGATAGTCTAGGTAACGTTGCTTCACCATTGTGGCTCCAAAAAAGAGGTGGAACGGACATTTTTCACCTGTCACTTCTACAGGCTAACCTCGCTCGACCTGCATGTACACGCTTGGTATGGACTTGACGTCCCGGTGCCGTAGCGGCCGGGCTGCTGTTTTAAGACTCTTTTGTTTGCTTTGTCGAGTCCGTTCAGTCCAGGACTTGCTTCGCGTCAACGTGACCCCTATTAACCTTCATATGAGTCACAGAGCTGTTGGCATTGTTTTCCTTCTCTTTATCATGAGCTTTTTTTCCCTTTCTGTTCTCGCGGGTTCTGTCGCTGGCTGTCGCCCTGCGGTTTCATGCGACACCGGTACAAGCGTTACTTTTTCGATGGGTCTGACTCCCGATGCTGCAGAGGTCGGGGATTTTTCAACTAACGAGTCCCATCGTTTTTCCCCACATAAGACGTAGCCTGCCCTTGGGGGGTTACTCGCAAGAAACACCCACACATCTATCAAACCTGCAGATCCAAGCACGATGAGTGAGGGTAATGTAAAGTTGCTCAACGTACCACAGAGACAGCAATTATGAAATATCTTGTAATAATATATGATAGATGATGACCTAAATATACAAAAACGAAATGATTTGAAAGTTGACAAACCTAATCATCAGGCGGATATGAATTTACGAACAAAGTACCCAGAGATGAAGTGACTATGAATTTGTTGGCTCAGTTGGCTAAAACTAAAACGAAGTAGAAGTTCAGTGGACAGATTTCCAAGTATGATAGAGCTTTTTTACCCACTAATGAAGGTTCATTGGATTAAAGCGATTAATGCTGCCTATCGGTATTTAACGGCCATGCGTAAATTAACAGTCTGTACGTGTTATATTGGATTACAAACACCCTAAACTAAACTGACTGCTAGCTAGCTAAGGTGTGCGGTCGGGCCTATCGGGCTTCGAGTACGGGATCCCAGTTTAACATTTCTTCACAACTCTTTATTAGTTTATTGCAGCTTTTATGCTGCCCAATGCCTTACCGTGGTTTAAAGATATCCTTTCTTCAAGAACGATTATTTACTCCATCTCGCCTTTACACAAATACACATTCACACATTGTGTCGCCGCTTGACTATGGTCGAAGTGCAGGAGACGTGACATTACGTTCGCATATGATGTGTGAAAATATCACATAAAGGCAAGATTATTCTTCGCTTCTTTCTCGGCACCGGTAGCATTTAAAGAACATTGTTTGAAGAATATTTTGCTCACGGAAGAATGCCCACACGAAGCTAAATGTCGGACGTCATCGAGGACAATCTGCTATGATGTCATGATCAGCGGTAGACACAAATGCAGCCCGAATACGATCTTGCTTGCGATGGAGCGCGGCAGACTTAAATAATACTGATTAATCGTTTTAGCAATTATTGCTATACAATAGTGTAATACAAAATATAATAAAATGAATCTTATTCAAATAGAGCTCATAGACAGCTGTATGATGTACTATCACAAAATAATTGTTTACATGGTTCTGTACTGGCTGTGTACTTTGAGAATGATTACACTTAAAAGAATCATACTAACATCATTCGATGCTATACTAACATCTCCACTCGTTATAAGTGAAAGATATCAAGATACGCTTTACCATTTTCTTTCGATTCCTTGATATTGCTATACGTAGACTCTTTTTGACGTATACCCCCTACACGCAGTTGACGGCTGCCAGACAGTAGGAGTCACGGGTGACCAGCATCTGGACAACAGCAGCATGGCCCGTCCGCATCTCTCTAATCCTCTTGCCTTGCAAAGACTTGTAAGATGGACAATACTGCTTCGGACCAAGGCGTTGACGGCGATTGGAAGCGACAGAAGCCAGGGTGAGGGCGGACAGACCGAGATCACGTTTCACACGTCGCTTTGCCCTTCATTTGCCCCCATTCTACTCGTAGAGGCCAGTGACGACAAGTTGAGTCTTGACGTTAGGGCAATGGACAGGGACAAAGTGTACAGCCAAGAAGCGTCGGCTGCAGAAGATGAGCAGGGGACAGCTGGCTCGGAGATGGCATAAAAATCGGCCGATCTCATACTAGCTCCGCAGTGCTTATAAGCATTACCAACATAACATCATGTCAATCATCATCATTGTCATAATCATCATGTGCGAAAGACGACTTGAACGAGTCGAGCGATGTGGGATGGGTATCTTTGGGATGGGGGGCAAAAGTAAGCGAAGAACTGTGATATGATATGTGCGTGTCTAAGATGTCTCTTACCCGTCGTTGGTTCTGTTTAGGGATATCAACGGCTTTGACGGTTCTGGTGGTGCTGGTGATGGCTGGTGGTGGTAAGCTGTGATTGAGAGTGGGTGGGTTCCAAGGGCAAAACTTCCTGTCACAAGCAGCGTAATGGTGACGGTAAGACGTAGAAGCTTCCTTCGTCTTGGCCATTGGCTATTGTAGAATGTGTGCACCCGGGAGAACTGGCGTTGCTACCGTTAGATGAGATGTGCCTGTGAGGAGAGGACGGAAGAAGCGATGGGGGCATTCTTATCATCGCGCAGCTATCGGATGAAGGACTCAATGCTAGCGGCGCAACCGTTATTGTGTAACTGTCTATCTTCCATAGCCTGGTCCGGCTCGCATTGCCTTAGTAGCCGTTGGTGTCGGTGATCCTACGGATGCATCGGCATTGTTATCAATATTCAATTTGGCCGGCCGCGCCTTCTTTACAGTGGAGGCGAAGGCACGCGAGCGAAGACTGGGGAGAAAGGAATTCGTAGGGATTCGTATTCGAAAATTTAGTGAGAAAGAAAGAACTGCGGTCTAAGCGCGCAAGTTCCACTCTATATCCGTCTTCGTTCATAATTTTCTCTCTTTCTACTAAATGTGCTCTATCTGTCGTGGTCATCAAATAGACGCACTTTAGAAATCAAGAAAAACAGTAAGAGTGAGAGGGAGGAACAGCAAGGATGAGCGTATGGTCTGTACAGCAGCAACAGAAGCAGGACCCCAGGTACGAATAGTAGTCGCATGACCATGGCTTGCGGTGGACTTGAATGTATTTGCCTATGCGCGAGGGGTGATGGCGATGGTTTTAGAAGGCTATCGTTTCTATCGATGGGCGAACAGGAACCGGGTTCCCTTTCAGCCTTATTTGAGTCTTTATCTTCCCCATCCTGTTATGAGTCCCATAACCGGCCTCATGACTGTTATAGTATGGTGATGAGGTGTTCGCCAGTCGGCGCCACCAGTATCGGCGTGGAGTGCGCGGATTGTGGAGCGCATGCGCTAAACGAGGCCTTCTCGGCGAAGGGAGCTCTCCCGCGCTCGCCATGTTGTGGTGCCGGCGGTGCATTCTTGCGCGTCCCTCGAACCGAGCCGACACTGCGCTCGCACGAGCCACACGAGTCGCTCGCCATCGCTATACACACACAAACACACAGATCAGTATAATTATTGTATACAATAGTATTCCAATAATAATGCTACTATTCTAATATCACTTCAAGTACACAATAGCATTAAAGATATCTAACTCTTCGAAGTGTATACATAACACGGTATTGTACACCAGGCCAACGACATACGAAGAAACAACAGTGAATGACAACCATCCGACGACTCCGAAAGAATCAACCAACCAGCTGATAGGACCACAGCCTAAGTCTGAAATGGACATCGAAGACTGCTCGCTAAATGCAGCGAGCAATCGTTCCCGTTTTCGCTAAAGTCGATGCGATGTGTGAAGGGAGCAATATTGTGAACAGTGTGTGCTACTGGCTGAAAAGCGAAAACGACGGAAGTTAACCTTCTGGCAAAGGGAACGTACTATGTATTCAGTGATACGGCAACAGTAGCAGCATCAATAGTAATAGCCATAGAGGAAACGAAACGAGGACGCACTTCTAGCCTAAGCAAAGGAACGAAACTGGATTTATCCTATTATAGTATACAAATCGAAGAAGTGTGCCAGGTGTGCGTGCAACTGGTTTCGGATTGTTCACGGGAGATTTTCATTTGGATTCATCTCTGTTAGATAATAATATATAGAGATAGTAGTAAAAATAGCGCAGTGAACAGTAGTCTAGTGCGTTTGTGTGTGATCGTCGGCTTGTCCACTTGTCGTTCGACATCTGCCGCTGTGTGTCAGTATTGCTGCAGTTGCCACCTGACAAAACTGGAGTGTGGTGCATCATCGCTGGAAGGAGTACAGGACGTAGGATCGTTAAAAGGTGCGTGCTACAAAATTGAGCCAGTCCAGTCGTTTATGGTAATATGTCCGAAGGTCCCTGAAAATGACCTCGTCTAATGGAATAACAGCAGAACACACAATGTTGTCGTAACGTTACATTACCATATAATGTCATGCAATATTCTATGCGTGGATAACACATAAGACCGACACATATCAACATGTAGTCGACCTGTCGAGATCCATCCTGTGATGGGGCAGTGAACGTTCCGAGTAGTTTGCCTGTGGCTTCGTATTTATGTGTCGAGTACGCTAATAACCGCGCGCCTCTGCTGTCTAATATGTACGTATTTGCAGCACTCGACACAAGCAGTGTGTATACTTCGAGCCAATTTCTACTGCGCGCAAAATAGAAGGAGAAAATACGCGAAATTACGCCAATCGATCAGCGGAACACGTATAAACAAGGCTCCCCTAAAGAGCGTCTGCTCTACATCAACCCCAGTTTCAGTCTCGGTTTGTGTTTCTCCGCCCCGTGTCTTTGCGACGCTTGACATGCACATACACATATACACAGACAGATAAATGCACGTACGCTTGCACCAACACGTCATGTATGGTGTCACTGTTGGTCAAGAACAAAAGCAGTTGTGACCCATATCCACCGTCTCAACCTTAGGCTTCGTCGCGTGCTGGTCCTGTTGTAGTTCTGTTGGTGTCACTAAGTGACTGGAATTCCTGGAATCGTCAAAGAATGCGTGTTGTCCAACTTAGCAGCAGTGAATTATGGGTTACTGAAGCGAGCTAGTCACGAAAGTCAAAAGAAAAAAGGACACACATGATATTTAGGCGTACGGGAAACGTCCTTCTTTACAGCACAACGGAATAGAATGCCTGTTATATCTACTAGAAAAAATTTAACAGTTAGGTTAGGTTAGGCGGCATGTTAGCGTACGCGCGAAGAAGCGAGTAGTAGAACGCTAGTTGGGGGCAAGTATATTCAAAGCATTGCCTCGAACGACCCGTTAACGGTCACCTACCCCTATTTAGCGAAAAACGAGTTGTTTCCCTCTGCTTGAGTCTGCTTTTGAACTCGAATGTTTTTGTCAGCAGCATTCGTCATTATTAGGTAAATGCGACTAACAGGCTGGTCCTTCTTTGCTGGTAAAGTGATCATATCACTGAAGAGGAGGAGCTCTCATTATTGGCCGGCTTGCAATACTACTTCATAGCAGCTGTCTGGTCTGTTTCTGCTTTACGTATTCCTGTGGCGCGCCCGTACAGACGGAATAAATCCATTGTTCTAGGACAAACAGGCTTCTGTGTCGATTGTTCAGAGTCGTAACGTCTGCTTGGTCGGAATGATTCTGGTGTGCTGAAGGCAAATGCTGTGCAACATATAGCAGAACTCTGTTTTTAGAAGCGCGCTTCACATTCAACCAGTGTATGTTCGTCGTCAAAACGGCGGTCGCTGTTGTATAACTTAAAATAGCGACGTCCGCAAAGGTTGCTTTTTACAACGCACGTTTGTTATTAGAATCATTTTATCGGAATAGTGGTATCGAGAATGTCTCGAGCGCGTTTCATCAGCTGTTCATTCCGTCACACAAAGAGCTCGATGGCTGTGCACAGAACCCCTCAACGAGCTTTACGTTCGTCCATAGCCAGCTTTAAGGAATACGGAGAGCATTCAGTTTATGATTAGTTTACGTTGTGATGCATTTGTTTACGCATCAGTCAAAATACTTTCAGATTATCAGCTAAAGGTTCGCTGCAATTTTACATTGTTGACTAGTATGTTCTCAACACAAGTACTGCAAGTATATATTTAATTACACGTCTATAATAGACAGATTTCTCGGATAAACGACTGAAGTTGCGTAGGTCCTCGCGCATCAGCTATGAGCAGCCCCAGCGGATAAAACTACTCTGATGTTAACATTTGCACATAATGTTTATTTTCCCTCGTGCGTTACCGACAAAAGCTGTCGGCCTACAAACTGCGTTTACGATCGCTTACTTACCCGTTCGTGTAAGCAGGATTTCAAGCAATCACGGCCGTTATATGGTATTTTCGTGTGATCCTCTAGCGGTCAATACTTGCATGAAATATATTCCATGTGTGACGTACGTTCGGTCGGTCGGTCGCTTACTCGCTAGCTCGTGCCTGTAAGCGCGTTTGTACCTGCAAACCGGCGAGGTTTTGCATCGCCTGTTCGTTCTTTGAGCTGGCTTCGGCCGCCATTAGCACCGTGTTCCCATCCGCAATAAATATGGCTATTTATATAATAATACAGATACATACGAAAATATAGCCATGTATGTATGAATGCGGACACGTAGTACTTAGTGATGCAAGCCGTACGTAAGAAACGTGCTGATAGGGCATGATGACTGGGGGACGACGACGACGACGATATTGGTACGTGGATAACATCGGTGCATAGACCTCTTCGATGGGTCTGACTGTTGTTGCTTTGTCTCGGCTGGCGGAACTGACTAACAGATAGACATTAGGCTATCACGGCTAATCTAGAATTATCTCTCGTAGGCTACGAGAAATAGGTGAACTATTATTGCTGATACGATGGTGCTAGTTAGAGTGCCAAGCCGCGCTTTGACGCAGTAGAGCCTGCCAGTATCGGTGGCGGTCTGCTGAAGCGATGGCAAGCTTAGTGGTGAGGTTGTATTAGGCTGCATCATCTTTTGTTTGTAGGACGATGGTACCTGCGGTTGTGTGAGTAGCCATTACCGTTATTGGAACGTTATTCCTCATAAAGATGGCATGCTGAAATAAGCTGTAGAGAAATGACTGGCAGGTGGTAGAAGGAGGAGCTTACGAGATTGGGTGCGATGCCCGTACGATGTCAATAGTAATTGACACTAGTTATACGAGGTAAGGCGACTTTGCTTACTGTATCAATGCTATCGTTCCGCTATTCGATTGGTACGTTCGTCAATCAAGGGGTATGAAGTTCCCTGTTAGAAGTGCCGACGAAATATGGATTGCAATCAAGCAGGGAAAGACTTTTATCGTGTGACATATAGTAAACGTTATCTATAGCAATGAAGTATGTGCGTGGTAAAGAGGCTAAAGTTAGAATACTCGTGGCTTATATCAGGACTCTGAAGCTAGACCGGTCGACAAGGGGGTGACCATACAGACGTTGTGCATGACCCTGTTTAGTACTGGTCCATGTCAGGACACTAGTGAATAATACATGCTTTTCCATCATAGTGCACGCTAATTTCATTCGCCGATGGAGAAACGAATTGTTTATTTTAGCTTACTCAATATTCTCGAACTGACGTTGACACCCCCGCGACGATCATACGTATTTAGAAACATCGAATGTTACTTACTAAATCTTGACAAATACTCTCATAACTACTGCTCCATGGGTAATAAAAGAGTCTGTCAATCAAAGAAAGATTATAGATAGGAAATACAGTCTTTTCGTGATAAACTAATTTGTGTTGCTATTGAATGATTACCTGCTTCAAGCACATGTTAGAATCCTAGATTTATGAGCATGCGTTACATATGAAAAAGGATAGCCGATATATATGGGTTTTGTCTGGACATTAATCTATCATAATTGAAATCGTCAAGTAAATCCTTTAGGTGGCATCAGTATGATGAGCTATTCACATATGTTAGGGTTTGTTTTCACTTAGTTTATAGAGAATTTGGCAAAATTAGCTCAATATGAATGAGAAGATCGAATACTCAGATCCGCCGCTCGGAACTTCGCCTAATCGTATGTTTATTGAGAAAAAAAAAATGCTGGCTGAAGCAAGCACCCTTATTGGCCTCTTATTATTAGATTAATCTATATCGCTATGGCTCCCTGAACTGTCTATCCGAAAAATTGACTTCAGCCTAATCATACTGTACATCACAAGTGATGTAATAACGGCCATTGTCATTGGCTCGAAGTCTACGAATCGTAAATGGTCAGAGGCCGCCCATAAGAGGGGCCGGACACCTGGAGCGCTTCACGAAGAGAAAAGAATCGAACGATCAAACAGGGAAATTTGCTGGGCGAAATAGAAAGGGGGAAAAAAGGTTATTTGATAACGATTATATCCTAATCATGGCAATTCTATGAAGCGTAAATGTCAACAACGAAGAACATAACGGTGGATACGAATCGAATGCACGTGCGGCAGACGAGGATCTGACGCAGAGGAAGGCCTGTTCGCATACGCGAAACAGACAGAGCTGATCCTATAAACCGTACCAACACGCGCGATTTTTCACCTCATCAATACAACGGGGTGAAGGAAAGAAAAAACTGTTTTATTGAACCGGCTCGGTACGTGAAGAACAGACGACGACGATAAGGTAAGAGAGGGATGAACGATGGTATCCCGCTTCTCCGTTGTCGTTGGAAGACCTGCTTCTCCGTTGTCGCCGAACAGATCCCACCTTTCGCGTCGCATTTATCGAACATCAACAATTGCATATCACCTACTGCCTCATAACTTTTCCCATGGACGCAAAATCGTTCTCAATCTTTATTCTTACGCCACACCATTATACACTGTCTGGTCTACCTAGATCTTATATTATTGCACTACAGTTGTCCAGCTGTCGGGATATAGCTACCATGGTTGAAGTATTCGCTGTTAAAGAAGTGATCGCCAGTAGCTAGCCAGAAATAGCTGACGGCCTATGAGAACGACGAAATCGGAACCGTTGGAAGCAGACAACGAGAGTCGTCTGGTTCCATTGCCGGACACACGCCCTGCGTAGATACGAAAGGCCTCCTAACTAATTTCCAGTGGTTGATGGCCGCCCCCTGCTGCATAGCATTACCATCAGCAACTCATCTGGGATACGTCAGCTCTAGTCTTGCATCCCTATTACCATTCCGCATAGTTTGCTTTTTCCAAATGCCCCGTCATTAGCAACGGACAATAGAAGCGAAGAACAGTGGAAGAAAAAGTGTAATGCCAACTAGTCAAAATCATTATTCGGGGGGGGGGGGGGGGAAATAAAAAATGACTTCCGATGAGCGACGCTTGGTAGGACGAGGAGATTTCCAAACACGAATATTGACATACATATAGAGGCCAAAGAATGACGAGGTGAGGATAAAGATTGTTGGTGAACCGCATAATGAGTCACAGTTAAATTGGTTGCGAGTCGTAATAGTTACGTATTATACTCGGATCGCTCAACCAAATGGTAGCTGAATGCCAAATAAGTCAAGATAAATATTGTCAGAAACATTTGCTCAAGTTCTTACAATGGACTGTAGTTGTTTGCCACAAGTGTTGTAAAGAGCAACTTGCAGGATGCAGGACAAGGTTGTCCATTTTGTATTATTTTTAATTATATTTTTGTATTATTTGCAGTATTCGTTACATTCAAGCATTAGTCTAATGTCGGGCAATGAACGAAAAATAACTTTTAGTTATCGGCCCATTGCCAACTGGGAATGATAGGGATTGAGGCAGAAATAACAGGTTATTAAGGCTTGATCACATTTGTACTGATAATGTATTGGATGACACTATGACTCAATGCGTAAGTATTCTACAGTGGTAAGCGGGTTTAAAGACAGGCATCCGGTTAAATACAATTTGCAAATGGAGTTTAAAATATGCGCAAGTCTGTAACAGACCGGTAGACACCATTCAACAATTTTTCCTATAATAATATATAAAGGTTCTAATATAATGGCTGTGATTTCTATTCATTTGAAGACTTATATAATTTTGTATTTAAAATAATTCAACTTATGACATGTAAATAGCTAAAATCCTATAAAATAAAAAAAAAAAATTAATTAACTTAAATTTCCGTAAATGGCAATTTTAAGAATGTTCGCCTCTAACATCTTTGGCAGTTAAAAGCAGACATTACCCGATGCTCCATCAGAAACTTCTGTTAAGTGCTACTTATATTTCCTACGTTAGCTACACGTTAAACGAAGGCTTTCTTCTTGACGAACTATGTAGCGGCTGCAGCAACAACGATAGTAATATCACTTTCGCTACCTGCGCCTGGTTTACAGCCTCGTCGGTTGACTAAGAGAAAAAGGCCAAGAACCGAAGGGGAGGGAGGAACATTGGCCTAGGCAACGGCAGTGGCAACGTTTAGTGGTAGTGGCAGTGTGGCTCAGTCGGTTTGCCACCCACGCGTCTTTGTTATACTGGCCGCCCACTGCTTAGCGTTGTATTTGCGCTACTCTGCATGGCCTGCTTTTGTTAGCTACACCTCGGTAACTGTACCGCGGTCCTAATTGCACAAAAACTGCTCGCAGATGTACGAAACGAGGCGGCAAGCCGCGGACGGAGCGGCGACGACCAAGTTGTTTAGCCGCCATTGGTTGTAACTGTAGTGGCAACAGAACAAGCAGCAAGGAGGCACTGGCCTGCTTCGGTGTTGTACCGTTATTTTTTTGCGCGCAGTAGATTTGGAGCCGAAAACATACGGCCATGTATGAGGCCTGCGTTCGTAGGAACCACTTTTTTCGCCTTTTCTTGTCGTCTGCCATCCCTCGTTAAAGTTCTATTGCCGTCTCTTTGGCGCCACTGGGATAATGGCTACGACTGAGGCTGCGACGACACGTTAGTTTTAAGCGTGTATCAACAGTGAGAGTTGTGCGGAAAGTGCTCACTAGAACCGTCATTGGATCAGAGATTAGGACCGATTCCAAAAATGGTTTTCCAACGGATCCCCGTTGTACCTCCTTTCTTGCCGTCTGCTCCAAATAGTCTACACACATAGAGTTTTCTTTGGCCATTTTCTGTTTCGCACAATCCTGGTCCTGCTGTCCCGTTTTTCTTTCCTCCTGCCTGATTTCTCTCCTTTTCTCAGCACGCACAGTGCAGTGCCGGTGGTAACTTCCAAACTACAATGAGCAAGCTACTCAGTAGCTCGATCCAACCATCGCACTTTTGCTCCAACTGACTTCACTACAGCAGGTTTTGCGTTTCTGTGCTGCGTCGGTACGTCCACCCCTTTTTCCTGCTTTCCCCCGATAAAAAGTCTTCAACTGTTTCAACTAGTACTGGTACTTTCCGATGCCATGGTGCAAAAAGTATGAACGATCAGCCAATCGGGTACGGGACACAGCCAAGTACGACAGACCAGAAGCGAAGTCGAAAAACGAAAGCAGACATAAGCTTGTCTGCCCAAATACCACACGAACGTCAACTGCTGAACGATGGCGCTGGGGCTGTCATCACCGACCAACCGGAGAACTTTCTTTTCAGCCTTTTGAAGTGACGGCACTGGTGCTCACTATTGAGATGGAAGTTCCTTAGACGACGACCCCCAACACCCTCCAAACTCTCTCGCTTAGCGCTGTTCGATTATCTGCTTTTATATATCAAACCAGTTTTCTCTCTAACCCTTCCTGACCCCAAAATCCTCTTCCTACTTGTAAAGTTCCCCAATCCACTATTGTCCCCTCTAGTCCCCGTGCTCAGTTCTGTTCTTTGTGTGGAGACTGTTATGAAACGACAAAGTCCAGCTGGCTATAGTGCATGCAAAAGTTTGATGGGTCAGAGGTTTAGACCGGCCTATTTATTCCTTGAACGTTCCTCGTCATTACGCCAGCTACTGGAGGAAATTAGGGTCTAGTCGGCAAAAAAAGAGGCAAAAGATTGACCTCTTCATTTTTTCAGGAGACACCTTTATGTCGCAGTATCATCTATTACCACTACTACCTTGAAGATGGCAGTTCTGGCCGAAACACGTAGGCGCTGCCCTCCATTGACTGAGTGCTGTTGCTGTTATTAATGGTGATGGTTTCTACTGGTCTTACTCAGTGGTGGTTGTTTTTATGACCCTCCTGATACATTAACCAAAGATAGGATCAGATTATGAGGTAAAGCAAGATCGAAGAAGACTGGCTGAATAAGCGGTGACGAATGACCGCAACCCGCAACGATTTCCACCGATGATGGCATGGAAGTACTACGTACATCATTTGGTGGCGGTAACAGGGATGGTCTACATTAGTAGTAAGAAAATGATTACACGGTGTAGTCTATCAGCAAGTGAATGCCTAGGAATACGTGTTTGCTGGTTTTTAACTGCCACGATGATAGGCTGGGCAAACGACTTACAGCTGTAAAGTATAAGGTTCCGCTTTTACCCAAAGCGCAGTACTTTTTCAAATCAAAAATCGAACTTTTTAATTCCATTTAACGGTACAGTTGTATTTGACCAGTGAGCCTCTTATCACACCCTTTACTCGTAATACATATACCTGTACTTATTGTTCGGAATGGGTCCCTTCAGCGCCGCAGGCGTGAAACGCTTGGCTCATAAAGAGGAACGATGCCTTATATTTATTATTAGGCATACACTGCCTCAAGCAGCTGTAGAACCAGCATGACCCACAAAAAAATATGCTAAATGTAATGGAGTCTGCATTCTCAGTTAAGCATGCGCAATGTGAGGAGATCTTTGTGTTTTGAATTTTATGTCCGGTATGATAGCCGTTAAGCATTTCATCAGATGGCTAACTGACTCCCGTCTATGGCCATGTTTGAACCTTAGCCTAAAAGATCTAAAACAGTATAACCGATCTCACGAACAAACTTGATTACATTATGGTTTGGTCATAACTTTAACGTAGTTAAAATTATGTAAAAAATAGCATAGGTATTTAAAAGTGATTGTGAGGTAAGTGACAACACATAATGGGTTCGCTTTGTGTAGACTGCGATTAACGGACCCAACACGAATTTGGACAAAATTCGAGATGAGGTGTTTTATTTTAACGATCTTGTTGGGCCTCTCTCAAACCATATTCTACCGAACTAAACGAATGACTGTATTAACAGGTTAATTTTGACTATAAGAGTATAAAGACACAGGGACAGAAGCAAAACACATTAAGGGGCAGTTGACTGACTTTCGTTCAACGTGTAGTTTGTAGGATATCCACGGGTTCCCTATTTTTTTTAAGGCTTAGAGGCTATACATTAAAGGTCGCCTTACTGTTAAAACAGGTGTGGGCAAAAAAACTTCAGGACAAATAAATTCCGGTTTAATGATGATCAAGTAAGCAGTCACCATCAAGTACAGGCACGAACCGCAATACCTCCAGTAAACCTGTCACACTCAATATGTTTCATCTATCTTCTGGTTTCGACCTTTTGTAAATATTGTTTACTTGGAAATTGGAGACTATTTACGTTTATTCTGTGCTTCGATTAAGTGTTTTTACAGAATGTCTGATTTACGCCCATTTTCAAATCACCTTCTAACAGAAAGAGATACACCAGTGTACCACGAAGACACCAATATAGGGGCTAATAGGGACATTAGTTCATTTTCTCTTGTCGCTTTGCGGACTGGTCTTAATCGGGTCTTTGCAGATTCCCTCAACGGATACATCGCGTTTTGAGCTTCGATACACGGCCTATGTGGACACATCCATCTGCCTTGTCTGTCCTTCTACCAGTACTGTTAGGGCTGCTTAATGAATGTAAAAACCGCTTCTAAGTGCACATACAAAGCGACCTGCTACGCACGTTGTCGGCGGACTATCAATCCTAGTGTTCTCTTTCTCACCCATGTCTCTGTCTTTCTCCCATCTCTCTGCTGCCTTAGCAGTATTGAACAAGACAGAGCAGCCCGGCATCCGTCGGCTAAAAGCAGAAAACTCTGAACAGGCACAAGTCCCACAGCTCGGGAAGTAAAAATAAGAAGCGACAATGAAGGTTCAACGACGAACGCTGCAGTCGAGAGCTCAAACAGCCGCTCGTAAAGCTGAATGGAGCGACGAACGGACGCGCCTCGGAACAAAGTGCGCCAGATCGACACGCCAAAACCGTGCTTCGATCAACAGCGGCACGTTCCCCTCCAGGCTCCCTCTGACACCCCCGTGTATCACTATGCCAAGTACAGTGACTATCTGCGTCACCGTCCTAATCGCAACGCCCACTAACTTCGATCCTCTCCAATCGTCTTAACTACTGTACAGCTATACCCTTGTCATGTATATTGGGAAACGAACATTGACCGGCCCCTAATATCTACTCTTCACGCATTCAGTTCTCTGTACTCTGTCACCATTAACTTTTATCGTCATAGCGCGGAACGCCTGAATACAATGCTGAAGGCCCCCTTTATCTACGCGTAAGGTTACGAGGAGAATAAACAAACAACGTTGTCTTTCGTACGTCACCTCTGACCGTAGGCTGTGGATATATAAAACCTAATCTCGACACATTCTAGTAAAAATTATTGTAGTCAGTGTTCCTTGACGAGCTATTCGAGAAACAGCCGAAAAAAAAAAAGATAATTAGTGGAATGTTCGATCATTCCGTTTCCATGGCTCGTCCTGAGTAATAGTAACACTAATACAAACCCAAAAAAAAACTAGATGAACGTCTAGTTGACTGTTCTGTCCTAGTTAGCACAAGGTCGGTCAAAGGCACAAACCTCAAGTGAACGTGTTCTCTTCCTAAAAGTGTCTTCCCCTGTTTGCATTCAACTGCTACCATTAGATTAGAATACGTTCGTGCTCTCTCTACGTGCATACATGTGTACATAAATACGAGACAAAGTATACAACAATTATGTAAATATTCAGAAACGAAAACACAGTTTTCGTGCGTGCAAATGAACCGCTGTTTCGTATATCCGTCCAACGTTACTCTTAAGAAACTTCTATTCGGTTGCTCTGATTAGCAAATTAGACTCTGCACTCATTGATCCAACCAAATCATTGTGTTATTTGTAAATGATTTGCTTTCATCTTTATTTATTTATTTAAGTGAATTTCGATTTACATTAATGTACACTCGGCACAAGTGGATGGTCATTGCCTGAATTAAAATCATGTTTGTCACTATATATATAAACATTCGATCGTAGTGATTGTTTCACTTAATCCAAATACGAGAACAGAATAGCTGTTACTGATCAAAATAAACAGGGCTCTTTCTTCAGGGAAGATTTCTTTGTCGTCTGAATATGCAGTTGTCGTCCATGTTAAAATACGACATATCCTGCTAAATTACATTGATATACATGTCCACAAAACTCTTTTTTTTCCAAAGTAAAAGCGTTTCGTAAAGCATGAACGATAACTATAAGTCAAAATGGCGTTAATGAAAAACACAAAAAAAAAAATCAGAACGTAAAGGACTGTATAAAATTCCGTTGTTTCATCTAGCTGGATGTGTGTGTATGTGGGAAAGCGTGCTATGATGCTATCGTTAGGGGACTGTGTTTTTATCCAGTGGATGGTAGGCATTAAAGAGGCTCGCATTCCTCGCTGAATAATGCTCGCGAATCGACGCGTCACGTGAAGTGCGTGTGAGTCTTCGTGCTGCTGCTGCTGCTGC